>NW_008621142.1:0-14790 GCF_000691845.1 Merops nubicus | reverse complement strand
GTTGGGCCTGGTCATCGGCAAAACACCAGGAGCCACAGTCAGCTTGGCAGGCAGGGGAAAAGGGAAACAGGTCAGCAGCCCATTTAATCAGAAACAGTGTTATATGACTTCTTGAAGCCAATGGGTTGATCATTTCCATAGGCAAGTGTGACATTTTCCAACTTCAGGAGCAGCAAAACTCTCAGCCGTGATCCCACAATTTAAGCACTTGGCAAAAGGATGCTCTGGAATGACAATTTGGCTCTGGGTTGGTGATAATTAAGCAGATGCAGAGACTAAGCAGGTGGTTGTCCCAGGCTGCTGCTGTTCAGGAGGTATTGCATGGATTTTGCTGAAAACCAACACAGGAAATTTCAGACTGCCTTAGGAAAGGGATTTGAGCTGTAATCTTTCTCCTTGTGGAGTCTAAAAGAGCTTAAAGCTATTCTCATGGTAGATGTGTAAAGGTCTTTGGTCACATCTCCCAGTCATGCAGTGAAAATGCAGTTTTGTGCCCTACCTTATTTTCTTGTGTTTGAGAGGCTAAGAAGCAGCTGGTTCACAGAAGACCAAAACCTGGACTGCTCTGGAAGGCAGGTTGTGTGGTCTTCCACCGAGCACCCCCAGCCTCTGGACTTTCTTCAGAGTCTTTGCTTATATTCTTAGCTATGATCCTTCCCTGCATATGAGACAGGATACATCAAGGGACACAGAACCACGAATACAAATCCGAACCTCCTGCATGTGCCTACTGGGACCTGAAGACCTTGAGATTCTAAAGATGGGATCCAGCTCTCCTCCCAAGCACAGCACCATTTCTGCAATTCCACACACCACAGAGAGGCTTAAAACCCTGGGCAGGGTCCCAGTGCAGCCAGAAGTTTAAGTGTATGAATTTTGTGTTAGAGGAAGGCTTAAACCCAAACTTGGTCAGTCAAAGGAGAGCTTGGGCTAGATGGGCCGTGGTCACCTGTAAGTTTGCCTTGTGCATTTGATGCAGTTACAACTTATGGGAATAAATGAGCTGGCACTCACCCTGAGTCCTACAACCCCCTTTGAAAACTGGTCCTTGGAGGAACTTGAAGCTCAAAATGAAATTTCAGGATGTCTGAGCCTTCCATGAGTGGTTGTCAGAATTGATTTACTTACCTGGATTTACAGATGGAGGAAGCAGCACCAAGGTATTTTTTTCTGTTTGATTTAACGTCATTCTGTCAGTAACTGATCTCAGCTAAATTATAATCAAACAGAAATGAGTGTGTCTAGACAGGATTTTGCATAGTTTAACAACATACTTCTGTTTAATTTGGTGCTGGGTTATGCACAGACCCACGAGGAAGGACAGGCACAAACAGTTCTTCCCATCAGAAGTGAGATTGGACCAAATGTCGTCACATTGCAAAAATCGTAGAGAGTGAGCTCCTCACCAGAAGCAGAACCTGCTTTGGACCTCTGGCACCAGAAAAGGTAACAGGAGAGACAGCAAAAAAGCTGGAGAAGTGACACTGAACCGTGTCTCTCCCATCTCTCACGTTAAATATGGGCAGCTTCTATAATGGGCTGCAACAGTGGCCTCTCACAAGAGCAGAGATGCTCATCCCCTGATGCAGAAGAAGGTTTTCCCTTGCCCTGGGTAGACATTGGCCACCTTGCCCTTTACATTAGGTAGCAGTTACTCTTCTCCAAGGAGGACACAGATCCTTGCTTTATTCTTGCCTCAACCCGAGATGGGGAGGGAGGAGACAGGGCCTAGCAAGCAAAGAAATAAACACACACATTTAATAGAGTATAATTAAACTCATCTGCCAGTGGAGCATGCTAATTAGTTTAATGAGATTTCTTGGAATGAGAAAATATTACTTATTTCATTAACTGCACGACAATTGTGCTCCTAAATGAATCAAGAAATAAATCTAAGAATTAATACGTAAAAACTAAAATGTTAATAAAATAACTACTGCCAGAAAAGTGCTTTAACCCAAGAAATCAGGTTAGGTTTAATATCCAGTAATATTTTATGAAAGAAATTACATGAAGCATTTGGAATGTTTTTACTCACTTCTAAGACAAGCTGTGGAGAAATTCTCCCCTGGTGTCCACAAGTCTCCTGAAACAAAGAACTTCTTCTGTAGCAGTTGGACCATTGGCTGAACCTGGGTCCCGTGAGGGGAATAGCAGGAGTGGTGGCCCACGATGTCAGGGGACAACTCATTTACAGCAGCAGTGCTTTTGAGCTTGTGTTCATCAACAGCACCATCTTCATCACTGGGGTGAGGGGTGTGAGCAAAGAGCTGAAGACGTGGCTTGTGGCAAGGCTGTTTCAACAGACATGGTTCTCTGGGACCTGACGTGTAGATCTCCAGAGGTGGTGGTGGAGCTGTCAGTGATTCAGACACCTCCTTTCCTGGACCACGGGCGATATATGGAGATAGGTTAGTTTTCTTTGACAGTGGAGAGCAGCAGGAGTTGCTAAGTTTGGGATTCAGCTGGTAGGCTAGTAGAATTTGATGAATAATAGGAAAATTACTCTGTGAATAATGGGCATATTGGATGAATAATCTCTTGGCAAATAATATCTGATCTTCTTGAGCTGTCAGCAAGGGACATGTGCTGCCTGCGTATGTTGTGGGAAAGCACTGGGTAGTCTGCAGCTCCAAATTTAAGCTTTGTTAAACAAAGACAAACAAAACCCATATGGTTTATGAATAGAAAAGGTTTCATCCTGTTACAAAAAAAGCAAACGTGTAATCGATGGCTATGTTGAGCTGCTGGGTGAGAAAGTGAGTTAAAATGAAACCGAAAAACCTGGTTTCACTCCATAGTGGGACTAAAAGGAAAAATGCAAACAAGCAAGGTCAGGACCTGTGTTTTAATACAGCAGAAGGTGCAGAACATCCGTCACCTTAGCTCAGAGTCTCCCTTCACTTCCAAAAATAGGGGATCAGTGATGGTTGTGATGAGCTGACAGCTCATTGCACACACCAGAGAAGTTGAAGCCATTTCCTCCTCTTGCTGCCTACTTCATAATCTGGATGTAGCTGAATAGAAAGAAAAAACAAAAAGCTGGAGTTCAGGGACAACTCTGACATTGTCCTCATTGTCTGAGCCTCCCCCATCTTCCTGATACCTTCTGGATTTCTGCAGGTGTTTTGTCCCTTTGCATCATTTCACTTGGTTTTTAACCCATCCCCATTGACTTCTGCTGTTGTACAGCTACCTTAACTGTGCCATGCCAGGGTGAGTAAACCTTTATTACAGTTGCTTGTGACTTAAAAAAAAAAAATTAAAATCTTTGCCAGAAAGTAGGAATCTACACCATGGTGATGTGCTGTTGAAGTGGCACCACGTTTAGGGGGCGCCAGACTGGTTTCCAGGCCAGAATCACATCTGAGCTGTCTTTTCCCTAACAAAATTCAGAGAACTGAGGAAGCATCCACCAGTGAGCCCACTGCTGGTCCAAGCTCACAGCCCTTGGGCTGATATCCGAGGACATGAGATGAGATCATAACACCACAGCACAGTCAGCTCTTCCATGTTCCTCCATCAAGAGGCCCAATATCTTCTGCAAAGTTCGTTTCCATCCTCGATCTTCCTTTCTGCACATCTCCAGCACAAACGCTGTGCAAGCATTGAGGTCTTCAGCCAGTGCTCTACCTGACCCCACAATAAAGGCAGGGATGGAAATCAAACTTGTGAGTCAGAGGATGGTTCTAGATATGAGTGGACTTTAGTGCCCCCATTTCTGCTGTGCCTGTCTGCATCAATGGCTTCAATTTCTCTGCTGCACATTGTACTCCTTAAGTGATAGTGATCAGCTTTCACCCTGCACTGCATTTTCAATGAACTACTCTGGGTAATGTACACTCTGAACATGATAGCCAGCAGCTGCAGTGTTTCTTTCGTCTCCTGAGATGCCTGTTTTTTTAATAAACTTGTATTTTTCTGAACAGCACAAATCATTGTGAAGGTAACCTTAAAGGGAAAAAATGCCTGTGAGCAGAACTGATTAAATATCAGAAAATACAAAGCATCTTGAAACCCAAATGGCAGAATCGCCTGATGAAAAACCCACAAAGATATTTTAATTAAAATTTATTATTACAGGCAAAAATAAACATCTAAAAAGTCAAGACTGAATCCTTCAATCAGTACAGAACTTCACACTGATTGAGAACTCTTCTTCCTTTCCAGCATTGGCCCTATCCCTTTTCTGAAGACCCCTCAAAACATACAGGAAAAGAAAAAAAGAGCTGAAGCAGCAGATTTCACAGCTAGATGTAACCAACTACCCCCACTCCACCAACATCTTCTCATGTCTATGACCCTTCAGCTCCATGGCAGCAAAGCACGTTCAGTTTGACTCAGTCAGTTTGCAAAACATCAGTGTCCTGGGTCCCTTTCTTCTGAAGTTCACCTGCCACCTTGCCACACTTCAAGGCACAGAAAATATTTGCTCCACCTGCATCCAAAGTGTTTTGACACCCTCACTGAGGGCTTCACCTGGCCTTCACCTTGCTGGATGCACCCTCCACTGCCACCTTGCCATGTGGGTCACTGGATTTTCTATGCCTTGAGTCTAAATGTTCTGCATATCAGTCACACAGCACAAGACATGAGGTGGCCCCAAGGTCAGCAACATCCTATTGATAATAGTGTCCCCAGAAAGGACCCAATTCCTGCTGTGTCTTTTGTGTCACAAAGCACTTCTGAGGCTGCTTCTGGATGAAGCAGCTCTGTCAGGCTGCTGTCAAGGTGACCCTCCTGGCAGTGTCGGGCACTGGGATGCACAGGAGACAGCTTGCTCTCCAGGCCAGAACTGCAGCACCCTGAACTTGAGCGGCCTGCAGGGTTCTGGTTTCAGGAAGGTTTGGAGGACCCTTCAGCCTCTCTAGGTGAATATCAGCACACAGAGCAGCTTTGGGGACTTCAGTAGACTCAGAGCTTCTCCCTCACTATCCTGGTTCTACTGCCATCCTCTGGCAACCGCTTTTACACTCTTCCTCTGGGCAGACCAGGCCAAGCTTCAGGTGAACAAGGAGGGCTTCATTCTCTCTCCAACACACCAATTTAATTTTTCTCCTCCTAGGAGAACCTGAGAGCTGAACAAAGTGTCTCTAGCAGGCCAGGCTGAAAGGACATCTGAAGCACAATTCCCACCAGGTCTTTGCTCTTGGTATCTTCAGGGAGGAGACCTGTCACCAACCATCTTGTGCCAGGGACAGTATCTGGTACATGGAGAGAGTCTTCTGACATTTCCATTCAGATGGAGTGCCAATAGGGATTCAAAGTGCAGGAGGTCCAGTGTAGAAGTGCAAACAAGAGACCCGCTGCCCAGATCTACCTGGGACAAAGGCTCCATTTGGTGTAGTGGAGATTTTAGTTTGATTTCTAAGTAAACAAACAGCAAGGACTGAATTCCCCTTGTCTGACAAAATGGGATGTTATCAGTTACAGACAAAGCAGTTATTCTGATCCCAGGCATATTTGCTTCCACATCATGGGGTTAGTCAATGATAACCAGGCTGGTACTGAACTCACTCTGGGGCAAATCTGATGTGACACTGTTAACTGTCAATGTTCCCTAAGTGTAGCAGCAGGGAAGACTCAATCACAGCATTTTTATAGATGTTTTTCCCCTAAATCTTTTATTATGTACCATCTGTATAGCTCATCCCAGTTTATATCAGCAGTTTCTCCTTCTTCCACCATGTACTGCTGTGAAAAGCCTTCCTCTGTCTTTTTTATCCACTGTTCCAAACAGTAGCCCTCAGGTCTGGGAGGAAGACAGGGCATTTCATGGTGATGGGGGCAGGTTTTCATAAACGTTGTTCTGAAGAGCTGGGAATTCCATGTCTTCCCTTGGTCTGGTGGTGGTTTGGAAGCGCCTTACTGATGTTGGGAGATAGAGAGCTGGGGAAGTATGAGATGATGTCACTGTTGGTTCTCTCATTGGTGGGAAAGGAAGAGAAAAGACGGTTTCTCTACAGCTCTGACTTGCTTTTGTGAAAAGCAACCTATATCTCTGGACAATCTTGACAGTGCAGGAAAAAAGACTCCTGACAATCATATAATCCAATTAGCTTCTCACCTTCACATCAATTCAGTTCTAGCTCATGAAATTGCTTGTCATTTATCCATCACTCCGAGAAACTTCAGCATCCAATTGCCTTTCTTGAAGCCAGAAATGAGACACTAACAACAGGACCTATTAGAGATGTCATTCAGGGCCTGCACTTCTGCTCTTCCAGATAATGGATGAAGCTCCGTAGCAGATTGCTGCTCTGGAAGAACTCAGGGCAGCTCATTCCTCTTCTTTGGAGCCTGTGTGGAGTCACCCAAGACACACAGAGTCAGACCCTATAGATGGCTGTGTCAAGACAGGCCAACACATCTCCAAAAATATACTCATATGAAGCAGTCCTGACTTTTCACAGTAATTACTTGCACCAACTGTTGGGGCTTTATTTTTTTTTTTTCCCTTTTTTTTTTTTTTTTGTCCAGTTTGTTTTGTTTTGTTTTTAAATAATGACTAATTTATCTGATGAATTTCACCTTTCTTTACTAACTGCCTATAGATAGATCGCAAAAATATCGTAGTTATTCAGGGACTAATGCTAGAAAAGTCAAATACCAGAAGGCCAGAAGCTTCCAAAGGGGACTTCATCTGTTCTCCAACAGCAGAAGCCAAGTGCACTGCATGGGAGGGAATTCTATAGCTGGCACAGAGGTCCAGCAAGGCAAGACAGAGGGAATATCCTGTGAACTGTAAGCAGAAAGGTACCTGGTGGCAATTGAAGAAGAGAAACCAAATCACTGAATCACTTCCTGAAGGTCACTGAAAGTTTTTTGGATGTAAACCACCTTTGATCACCAGTGGGCAGGGTTATGGACAATGACCTACAACCTGCTATCCACCCAGACCTCAGTGGCTTTGTCCTACAGGACAGAGATGCTCAAAGTCCCAGCCTGAATGTCCTTCCTACTGCTACATCTGGGCAAGAGCCTGTGTTTGGTTCTGCCCTTATTAGTCAGAGGATGCAGCTTGGCTCAAAATTTCCTAAGGTTTCCTCTTCCATAGGCAGAGGTTGCAGACAATGTGCTCGTGTGGGAACACAAGGGGTGAAAATGTAATTCCTGCAAACAACAGCACTGTGGAATAAGGGAACACCTCCCTGCCACGTGTCTGGGAGTGCCCACCTCATGGAACTGGCTGATCCTCTCCCCAGAGACCCTGGCCTTTTTGTGTTCATGGCTCTCCTTCTTTGAAGCTATTGGCTTCTTGCCCTGCACATTGGAGAATTGTCACATCAGAGAATTATAGAATGCTTTGGGTTGGAAGGGGATTTGAAGATCATCTAATCCACCCGTGCCCACTCTAGGCAGGGACATCTTTGGCTAGATCATGTTGTTCAAAGCCCCATCCATCATGACTTTGAACTCTTCCAGTGATGGCACAACCACAACTTCTCTGGGCAACCTGTTCCATCGCCTCACCACTCTCATCTTAAAAAACTTCTTCCTTATGCCAGGTCTAAACCTACCCCCTTCCAGTTTAAAACTGATGCCACTTGTCTACTATGGGCTCTGATAAAAAGTCTTTATCTCTCTTATAAAACCCCTTTATATATTGAAAGGCCACCAGAATTTCTTCCCAGGTGGAGCCTTCTCCTCTCAGGCTGCCCAAGCCCAACTCTCTCCTGCTGGGCTCCCAGCAGAGAGGTTCCCCCCCTTGGGTCATTGCTGGGGCTCCACTGGCCCCACTTCAGCAGGTCACTGTCTCTGCTGTGCTGAGACATTCCCCAAGAGCTGCCTCAAGACATTCCGACAAGAACTGAATGTACATGGGGGAGCCAGCTAGCAAACAGGCATGCTTGGCTTTTTTTCTCACTCTTCATTTACAAATGGCCATGGTTTGACATCTGGGATGCTGTCAACAGTGACATCTCCATTCTTGTCATCAATTACCCTTGTCAGAGCCAATGAAACTGCTGCAGGGGGTTGTGCCTAAACAAAGGAGGAATTTATCTAATTTTAAGTGACCAGCATGGTTTTGAAGGATTTCTTAATATGGATCATGTCTCCAATGAGAGGCCAAGGACAGTTCCAGCAACATCTTTGTAGACCTGATGGGAACAGTAATGCTGCAGCACAGGTGGGAATAAACAGTGGATGGACACATTAAGTAAATCTTAATGGCTGAGGTATTCCTCAAAGACCTTTGTCACCAAGCTACAGCCCATGTGGCCTGCAGCAAGTGGCTCAGATGATAGCAGACTTTACAGCCTCCAGAAGGCCAAGAAACGGAATTGGGATTTAAGGTCATACCCAGTTAGACCCCACTTACTGCCACTGTCACAGCAGGTGACAAACGGAGCTAGGAAAAGGCCAACATTTCCTCAGTCATTGAGGCTTAGGTACCTGAGGACACTCCCAAAATATAGTTTGCACCACGGATCCAAGTCTTCTTTCTCTGAAGAGTCACTGGGATTTGCTGCTGTTGCAGCCACAGCACTTGTCCTTGTTGCCTTCACTGTGCTCACCAAGATAGGCCATGAAATGAGATGAGATGCTGCAGGGAGCAGCATGCATTTATGTCACCTAGAGTATCCTCATCAAAGTGGATACAGCTAGAATGAGGCCTCAGGTTAAAAAAAAATCCTAATTTAAAAAAAAATTACAAAGCAAACTTCTTCCCTTGATTAAGTGTTGCCAGAGCCAAGCAGGTTTTGGTGCTGCTGCTCTCACTGCTTTTTCACCAGAATTAATTTCCCATTGATGACTGTGGCCCTCCCTCCTCTGGTTGGTTTGGAGTTTTTTTAGGGAAAGCTCTCTGGTGGCTCAAGGAATTCCTTGTCTCGTTACTACGCCCAGAGCAGCACTCAGTGCCATGACCTCTCTGTGCTCGTGATATTAACTCCTGCACCCTCGTTCAGTTGTGGCAAAACACATCTTATGGGTGTGAACGTTATGAGGGACCTAGTCATTCAAGAACAAGAGCTTAGAAGTGTTTAATAGCTTTATTACTCTTTTCAAAGGGATTATTCCCTTCTTCTTTCAGTCTTTTTATGTACTTGACATTGCGCTAAAGCAAGCTAACAGCATTCTCAAGTCCCAGATACAACAGCCTGTAATTCCCATTTATACGTTGTAAGTAGAGGCTCAGCTTACTTGTGAAGACCTGTTGCATGCCCTACTATCTCCCTGCCACCATAGTCTTCATGTGAAAACCAGCAGCAGCTCCTGCACAGTTCACATGGGAGCTGCACAGCAGCTCCACACCAGGGTGCAGGACTTGGGCCTCTTAAGTCCCTGTTTACCTGCTGTGAGGAAGAGGCTCTGTCCAACTCATTGTCAGTGATGTATTTCTTGCCTCTAATTATAATTCATTAGTGTGTATTAAGTCATGTGCACAACTCCTCTGTGGTAGAAGCTGGGCCATATGCAGACCAAGATACCTTCAAGTGTGATCCCTCCTGCTTTCCAGGAACAGCCTGGAGGAAGAGATTCCTGATAGGAACACTCCACAAAACATTCTGAAAGGATGTCTGTCAGAGATGTTCCACCATTCCCTACTGCATGTGCAGCAAGGAAGCAGTCTATGTGCTTTTAGCCCATCCTCCCAAGATACCAAAACATGCCATGTGACCAGCACTCAGCCAGAACGATTTGGGCTTTGAACAAGGGATGCTCTCCTCTAACAGACTGCTCAGCAATGGCAGCTGGGAAATTGTTCACAGAAACTCTACACAGAGTGATTTCATAAATATGAGAAAATAGCAATCTGCCCATGAGCGATGTGTGAGCAGAGCACAATGTGTGACTTACACACTGGGAAAAAAATCTGCAAATCCTCCTTCTCCCTGTGCCTTTCAGAGATGTTATTTCGTCTCCTCAGATATTAGCAGGTCAGGCTGCATCCAGGAGCAAGACAAAAAATATGAAAGAAACATTGTATTGGAATGAGCAGAAAGGACCTGCTCACTGTCGTTGCTGGATTCAGGAGCTAGAATTAGGGGGACTCTGCATTCAGTCTCACCTGATAGTACCCATGTTTCTCTGACAGAGGAAAGGATGGGTGGTGGAGGCCCCATCCCTGGAAACTTTCAAGGTCAGGCTTGATGATGCTCTGAGCAGCTTGACCTAGTTGGAGATATCCCTGCTTATAGGTGGGGGTTGGACTAGATGACCTTTGGAGGTCCCTTCTAACCCAAACATTCTATGATTCAAGGACACCAAGAAGATCAGCAAAGAAGGGTTGTTTGACCTGCTCTGTGCATTGAAACCTGATTTACTGAGGACAAAAAAAATCTTGGAGATGATATTTTGCAGAGATCCAAAAGGCCCAGAATTGTCATTCCAGAGTCGACCTGGGTGGTGCTTGCTGGTGTGACTAATCGCTTGCACTGTCAGAAGATGGGATGACAGAAGAGGCATGGAATGGGGAGTGTTTGCAGAGAGAGCCCACCTCAGGCATGAAGATCTGCTGGTCACATTCTGAAGTGTACTCAGCAGGGACCCTCTCTTTCAGGTTGCACCCACAGCTTCAGATGAAGGGTGTATGGGCACCACTGAACACCATCAGAAGTCCTCTGTGGTCTCCCCGATTGCTCTCAGGTCCACCTCCTTTTACTTTTGAGGAAGTAGATTTTGCTCTGAGCTGCTCGGAGAGTTGTGACAGCCCTCAGAGAAATGTCTAAAAGGGTTGCTGAGCACTGTCTGCCTGTAGTGTTCTCCAAAGCGTATGGAGCAAACCTGAATCACTATTTGGTCCTAGGAAAACCTGAAGTTTATCCTCTTCAGGCTTCTCAAGATGAATGTCGCTGGATATGTTGATGTGGCATCAGCTTTCTGTGAGACCAGAGCTGTCATTGCTTCACTGACTTTTCCTGGAAGTTCTTACTAGTAGTGGAAGGACCTTGGGAATGTCTGTGTTTGGGTGATGAAAGGTGTTCAGGACTGTTGTACAGTCCTGAGACAACCTTGGACTCCTCCTGACATGTTTCATGCAAAAAACTGTCACCCCAGGGCAGAGATTTTCTCACAGCTGTTGCAGTAAGTGTTGACTTGGCAGTATTGGTGCTCAGGACTGGTTAGAACTTGTCCTGGTGTCAGCTAGTCTTAGGTTATTTTATCTGTGATAACAGTGGTGTGATTATCACCTGTCCTGGGTTAACTCCACTCTGCGTTCAAGCCCTAACAAATCTTCATTTGTTTACACAATAACTTGCTTAGTGGACTTGGAGCTGCTGAGGCTTTAGCTGGGAGTCAATGAGAAGAGAGCAAACTATCATATGAAAATGTGCACAGATACACTCAGGTAGACCTAAGACCAAGGAGGATGAAATCCTCACCCATAAGCATGGTACCTCTCTTGGTGGAGGATTCTGGATGATGGTAAAATTGTTTTAAGCTCCTCCAAGGCTCCTCTGAGGACACTGAAGGTCTCAGAAAGTGTGAATATAACGCCAGGAAACAGCCACTGGTGTTAAGGAGTTTTTGTATAACAAGTTTAACCATTTATTTATTTATTTTATTATTATTTTGGAGGCTTTTCTGTATTACATAATTTGGACTATTAGACTACTAAAATTTATTTAACAATAAATTCCTTCTTCTATATATAAGATGTGTTTCCTTTTGCTCACAATAACATTTTGCCTGGAACAGTGTGATTTAATATCCTTCCTGCGGATGGTGAAGGAATCCTACCAGGAGGCTCTTTGAAGTCACATACGTTTCAGAATAAGTGAGCTGAGCAGGTAGGTTTTGCACTGGGAATAATCAGGTAGATTTTGCACTGGGAATAATCCCCAGTTTTCTGCCTGCCAGGTGAAGTGGACAAGATGTTAGCAAGGCCAATAAGCCTAAAGATGAAAGGCAGAGAGTGAATGGCAGATTCCAATGACAGGAGCTGGCTAAGGTCAGAGTATTAAGTGTTTCTGATGTGAGCACAGGGCAATCAGCTGGAATGGGAGTCTGAAGGATCAGTTAAGCCTCCTGGAAGGCCCGCTCAGCTTGGTTTTATCAGGCTCTTAAGGTGTCAGTCATGAGTAAGGTGACTGGGATTCAAGTTTTTGCTTTGCTGTGGATGCCCTGGATGACTCTGAGGATCTATCTGTGCTTATTTTTTGTGCAATGACTAAAATGGACATGTTTCTGTCCTGTTGGATCTCAGCAAGTTGATTTATGCTGCCAAAGGACTGGAAATGCAGCGGGTATCCAGACAAGTGTGGGGATATGTGTGTAGGGGAGTTTTATGTACTGCTTTGGTGAAAGACACCTCTTGCTTCATGTCTCTACAGCACCAGAAAAAGAGTCTGAGTGGAATTTAGATAAAAATCCTGATCTCCACGGCACTGGAGGCTTGGCCAGGGGACAGACACTGCACCCAGTGCTTTCCACTCTAGCCCACCATGCACAGAGCCATTCTCTCTGAGCACCTCAGGAGAAATCATCTTTGCTTTGAGGCTGGAGCCTGTCTGTGGGCTTGGTTAGTCATCCAAGGTGACTTGCTAAAGATGGACTCCTCAGTCTCTGTGACTGGGAGGGGTGATCTAACAGCAGCCTGCAGCTGCTTGCAGTGTTGTTACAAAGGCAGTGAATTCAAACTTCTTGGTAGCGGTGGGCAGTGTGAAAAGGTGCAGTATGCACAAATTGTGGCTGAAGGGGTTCAGAATGGACATTAGGGAATTCATTTGTTGAGGGGTTGTTGAGCAGAACTGCAAGAGATCACCTAAGGAGGCTGTGGGATTTGCCTCTGCAGGTTTTCCAGGCGCAGTTAGACAAAGCCAGGGTGACTTGGTCTGGAGTTAGCAAGATCCAGCAACATTCAGCTGATCCAGCAATAGCCCTATTCCTGGTGGGATCTGCTTCCTACCCTTCTCAGTTTTCTCTTCCCAGATAGTTCTGGAGAACTCTTGGAGGCACTAGACTCACGGTTAGAGATGAAAAGTTGTGCAGCACAGTAAGGATGTTTCAGATCATCTGACACCAGATTCCAGCTTAAGGTGGCACGTTCTGTGTTACAACTCTGATTTACACCAGAGGCAGCCTTCACCCTGAGAGCATTTCAGGTCCACCAGTACCCCTGTCTGATGTCCAAAAGACACAGCAGTAGATGTCAGTAGCTGGAAAACTGTCTGTTCTTCTGGCAGAAAATTGTTTCCATTTTTTGTAATCCTCCAAAACAGATGAGGAGAAAGAGAGATGCAGATAGTGGGAAACATATTTCTAAAGCCGTTTTTCTTATTAACCAAGCAGACTTGCCCAAGCTCATTTCATGCCTTTGACCCAGAACAGCCACATCTCCCATCTGGACAGAGCAGGAGGGACTCAGCTTCTGGAAGTCTGGTGGTGTGTGGTGGTGTCAAGGGTTTGAGCTGGGCCAGCCTCTAGATGAATGACAGACGCTCTCTATTAACCGCACCCCCATGCTCAACGGGGAAGCAAAAGAGAATAAGGGACTTACGGCTTGGAAAAGAAAATTAAAATAACTTTAATGAAATAAAAACAATAAAATGAAACATACACAAATCTATGCAAAACTAATATTGAACCCAATCACCCTGATGCAAATGATGCCACTGTCACCACTGATGCTGTGGACAGGCACAGGGGAAGACCTAGATTGTTCCAGTTCTGATGTCCTCACCATAAAAGGGACATAGGTCTGTTGGAACGAGTCCAGAGGAGGCCACAAAGTTGATCCAGGGGCTGGAGAATCTCTGCTATGAGGACAGGATGAGGGCAGTGGGGTTGTTCAGCATGGAGAAGACTCCCTGAGGTCCTTAGAACTGCCTCCAATACCTGGAGGGAAGCTCCAGGAAGGCTGGAGAGGGACTTGTCACAAGAGTGTGCAACAACAGGGAAAGGGGAAATGGTTCTAAACTGAAAGAGAGGAGGTTTAGACTGGATCTTAGGAAGAAGTTCTTCAGTCTGAGGGTGGTGAGACTCTGGACTAGATTGCCCAGAGAGGCTGTGGATGCCCCTCCCTGGGCATGTTCAAGGCCAGGCTGGATGAGGCCTTGAGCAACCTGGTCTAGTTGAGAGGTATCCCTGCCCATGACAGGGAGGTTGGATGGGACGATCTCTGGGGTCCTTTCCAACCTCAGCCATTCTAGGGTTCTGTGATTCTATGATTGGACTCAGCAGCAGATGGGAACTAGTTTCAGGAGGCGGATTCAGGAGCTGGATTTGGGAACACAAGGATTGAGAGTGAAGGCAGAACCAACAGAGTTGCCCTTGGACACCAGACATTGAAGAAGCTGGACCCCCATAATATCTCAGACTTATACTGAACATTCTGTACATGGGATGGAATTCCTTGTTGAGCAGTTTAGGTTTAGTTTAGAATTAGTTCTGCTCTAACCCAAACTACCACAGGTGGTTCCCAGAAAAACTGGGGGAAAAAAGGTTCCCTTATAAGTAGGAAAAAGCAAACATGACACCTGTCTTCAGGAACAGCCTAAAGGACCGTCTAGGGACCTATTGGTCATTCAGCCTCACCTCAGTTTTTGGGAAGGTAATGGAGCAAATCCTTCTTGAGTGTTTGGGGAGATCCAGTGGTGACTGACCAAGGGCAATACCAATCTGCATACTACAAAAAGAGTTTTCTGCAGTATTTCTTAAGTCCTTTATTTTGATGTGAAACAGTGAAATCTATTTTCACCACTAGTGAGAAATCCCTCCTTTAGCCCTCTGATTCTTTGCTGGTAACATGAGTTTGATTCTGAAAAGTGGCATATATTCAGAGTGTCAGAGCTGGAGGTGAATGAAAACTTTGTGCTATTGTAAAGAGAATGCAGTTAATGA
>NW_008621141.1:0-4344 GCF_000691845.1 Merops nubicus | reverse complement strand
AGGCAGGAGGATGTGTCAGCTCAAGGCTGAGCCTGAAGAGGCTTAGGGTGACTCTTTACCTTCACCAGGGTCTATTTTTGGCTGCTCGGCTGCAGCTGACTCCGTGAAGGGGGCAGTGATTCGGAAGAGAAGCCACGTGAGGGTCACTGTTTCTAGGATCCACTTTATCCCCTTGCTCCTTTTAGGTTCCTTGTCTTTTTCGGATGGCAAAGAGTGTCACAAAGGACGAGGGGATTTGGAGACAGGTCACAAGGACCCCAGAAACCTGCTCCCCGTCCAACACTTGACTTGTGGCCTTTGTTTCACCACAAAAGAATCCCCATGTGGCTTCTGACCCTGCCCTGGCTGCTGCCAGGTTGGCTCCTCACATCCTCCTGTCCCCTACCTCCTACCCAAGCTTCTAACTTTGTGGATATTCAGCATGAATTTAGTAACAACAACACAAATTAATGAACAGGCTGAGGTGGGAACCACGTCACCCGGGATGTGACTGCTGCTGGTCAGTGGGGAGCAGTTATCAGCTCTGACTGCTGTGAAGTGGGGGCCAGGGGATGACAGGAGCTCTGATGGTGAGCACAGGGGCTGCTGTGGTACAAAGCCCCTGAAATCTCCCACTGGCCGTGGGACCCGTGGGGCTGCTCCCATGCAGCTCAGCCCTGCTTCAGATGGAAAACCAGCCTCTCCACAAGCTGGAAAACAGCAGAGCAGAGGCTTTAACTAAAATCCTGAGTGATTTCCACATGGCTGAATGGCATTTTAATAGTGGAAAAATAATGCTTCAAAATTATCTACTTCTCTTCCTATTGTCTTTTCCTGGCTGGCAACGTTCTGCCACGGCACGACCAGCTCTGGATCTTCTGTGTGGGGTTTGCTGGTGGCTCCCAGCCCAGTGGCAGCCCAGGAGGGGTCTGCCTGCCCCATGCTCAGCACCACAGAGCTGCCCAGAGAGGTGGTTGCCTGGAACCATCCCAGGGGAGGTTGGTTTGGGCTCTGAGCACCCTGCTCAAGCTGCAGATGTCCCTGCTCCCTGCAGGGGGTTGGATTCCATGGGCCTTAAAGATCCCTTCCAATCCAAATCATTCTGTGATTCTATGACTTTTAAGGTCCAGCACCCAACCTGTACAGCAATGTACCATACAAATAACCTCACAAAAACTTTTATTATTCACTGAAACATCATAAGAACTCCCTGCTTCACAGCAGAACAGCCACCAGCCCTTACAGGAGGTGTCACCTCCTACAACCCCAGCACAAGGGCAGCCCCGGCTCCTCTCGAAGCTGTGCTCTTTTGGAGGGGTGTGACACTGCAGCAGGTTTCACCACTGCTCTCACCGAGGGGAAGGTTTTCATCCTCTGAATTCAAGGCACACAAATCAGGAGCCAAACTGTCCTGCTGAGATTCAAACACCTGGTGGGCAACGCTGAAAAGTGAGCGTGGACTTGATGATCCTAAAGGTCTCTTCTAACCGAAATGATTCTATGGTTCTACGACTGCCCTCCTGCAGACCACGACACGGTTGTGTGAGAGGAGCAGCCTGGCTGAAGTGAGAGGCAGAGAGACAACCAGGAGCAGGTGCCAGGCTCGATGTGCCGTGCAGAGGGATGCAGCAGAGCTGGCACAGCCGCTGCCACCTCGTCTCCTGTCTCCTTCTTACAAGGAAACTATTTCCTGGGCTCTGTTTGGCACAAACGCTGGCTCAGGACGCGCCTTTGGACGCCACTGAATTTGGTTAAGGACATTTGGCAACACGGCTGTGCTCAAGGGCCCAGCTCCACTTCTAGTTGGCATTTTAGAGAAGACAAGAGGAGAAGTAGGGTGTCCTTTCTAAAATACTCCAGGGGAAGCCTTTATCGGAGACAGAGCTCAGCCAAAGTGACTGCAACAAACCGAATTTCATTTTCACTTTGGGATGGGGCAGAGGGTGCACCACTGGCACCAGCTGAAGGGCCTCAAGCCCCCGTGGAGAGTATGAACCATAGACAGACAGGTAAGGACTGTAAATAGTCAGCAACTAAGAAGAGCCAAAGAAAACACGCTGGGAAACACATTGGAAACAACAGAACTCCATAAAAGAGTGCCTAAAGTCTGTAGTTGTCAGCATAAAGAAACAGCTTTGCTGTAATGTTGTGAGGAAGTAAACTTTGAAGGTGTCTGTGAAATGCCCTGACTAAGAAGAGTGGAGCTTTAAGACCTGTGGCTCTGCACTTGCTGTACAAATGGGGAAAAAACCACACCAGCCAGTGTGCCACAGAAATAAAAGGCGAGACAAGACCTTTTAGGTGACCAATTCTTCCTCGCCGACGAAGCAGACACCTTCCCTGCAAAGCCAGTAGTCTGCAGTTTTATTTTTGGCAGATTATAATTAAAATGGTCTTTATGGCTTTAGAGAGAAGCCACTAAGCTGCACGTTTGGGTTGAAGCAGAGCGTGTGTGTGGTGTGCTGCGGATGAAGGACGTCGCAGACAGAGGTCTTGCCACAGCTCTGCTCCTTCTACCCGACCCACAAACGCTGCTGGCTGTACTTGGCTCTCTTCAGTGTTCTCATTTCTCATCAGCAAGTAACAAAATTCTGGTTGCTAACCAGTCCAATCCCAGAGGCAGAATAAAAAGTCCTTGTTAAGACCTAGAAAAAGCACGTTTCTATCAAAAGCAAACCCACACACGTGCAAACGCCGTTCCTGGTTTGACGTGTTGTGTTCAGGTTCTGCCACCAGCACGCTGGAATCTGCTTCCCCTGTAGAGTGAGGTCCCTCCTCCTCCGTTCTCCACCTTTGGGTCTCCTCGGGCAGCTGGAGCCGTCCCTGGGTTCTCCCTGTGCACATCCTTCCTGCCCTTCCCTCTTCCGCGGCCGGGCCCTGTTCCTCCGCGGCTATTTTCGGAAGGCGAAGCCGTCCCGTGTTCTGGAGCCTCTCTTGCCTTCGCTTCCTGGGGTGGGAGAGGCCCCCCCGGGCAGCCCCCCGCAGGGACAGCTCTGGGAGGGGGGGTGCTGGCCCGAGCACTCCACGGCGGGGATGAAGCCGCTGTCCCACATCCCCGTCCCGCACAGCTTGCACAGGTCGTGCAGGCTGCAGGGGATGCGGGGCAGGAGGTGGAACTGATAGAGCAGACTCCTCGCCTAGAGGGGAGAGACAGAGCGGCCACTGCTCACTGGGGGATGCCCACGGGAGTGGGGGCAGCCCAGGGCCTCCTGCCCCCTCTTTCTGCCAAAGGTTCCTCAGAGGAGCGTCCCTCCTGAACAGCCTCCAGTCCCTCCCAGCCCAGGTGGATTTGGGACCGTGGCACAAGCACCAACAGCTCTGCCTGCCGTGTCCCTGAGCACGAGTGAGGGTTAGCCCAACCCCTCCAGCACCTCCTACACACTCTACAACTGACTCTTAGTTCTGCAAAACTTGTCTCCAGGCAAAGGGCAGCACCCTCTCCTCCCAGGCTCCAGAGAGCAGGGGGATACGGCAGATGTGGAGGATGCAGGAGATGTGGAGGATGGAGCATCAGTCCCTGATCTTCTCAACGCTCAGACTCATCTCTTGGAGCACACACTCCATGCACATCAGCACACAGATATTTACCTTCCTGAGCACAAGTTCTCCATTCATGTGCATAGCCAGGTTGGCAAAATGCAGCAGCATCTGGTCTGTGGCCAGCTGTTGCTCAATGACATCATCCCCATAAATCACCACGATGGCCACGCAGATGAACAGGTGGAAGTAGTCGGTCTGCAATGAGAAAACAGGCTGGAGTACAGCAGGTGGAGGCAGAGGTCTGACTTCACCTCCCCACCCTCCACAAGCATACCCTTAGTGAGATTTTGTGCTCCTCCCAGTTTATTTTGCCTAGTGGTATTCAGAAAGGGAATTACTGGTGAGTTCTGAATAAAAACCTGTTGCCTTTAGAGTGCTGAGCAGGTTTTGCACCACAGCTCTCAAAGCAGACTAGTGATTTTAGGGAAGTCTGAACTTCTGAAGTGGATGTTCAGCACTTGCTGGAAAATCCTCCTTTTGAAGCCTCAGGTAGCAGAGGCAGACCTCCATCCTCCTGCGACACACATAGACCCCTCCAAGAGTTACAGACCCTCTCGAACACCTGCTTATCTTGGATACTTTGCTACTAGGAGCCTTTTTGGGAACCCCGGAGCGCCCGCTGAGGCGTTGGGGGCTGGGCTCTAACCTGGTAGTGAGCCCAGCAGGCCTCCCACATGCGCAGAGCCTCGGGCTCCGGGAACTCCCGTTTGAAGCAGAGGAGGATCCAGCGGTGGCAGAAGAGCATCTGCAGGGCGTCCTCCCCCAGGGCAGCCAGGTGCTGGTGGAAGCGCGGGTGCATGAGCCGCAGCAGCTCCCGCAGGTACA
>NW_008621140.1:13514-51735 GCF_000691845.1 Merops nubicus | reverse complement strand
CGGTCATCCGCTCGCCGCTGCGGACGTCCCTAGCCTCGCTGCGGAGCGAGCAGAGCAACGGCGCCCTCCTGCACGACGCCGCCGCCGACAGCCCGGCCGGGACCAGGGGGGGCTTCGTGCTCAACTTCCACACCGACCCTGAGGCTGCGGGCGTCAAGAAGAAAGGAGGCCTGTTCCGGAGAGGATCCCTTCTTGGTAGTATAAGACTTAGGAAATCTGAGTCCAGGTCATCGATATCGAGCAAGCGGAGCTCGGTCAGGAGCGATGCGGCCATGAGCAGAATCAGTTCTAGCGATGCCAACTCTACAATCAGCTTCGGCGATGGTGACTGTGATTATTGCCCCGTGGAAGACCACGTTGATGCCACCACTACAGAAACCTACATGGGCGAATGGAAGAACGACAAACGCAGTGGTTTTGGTATTAGTGAGCGTTCAAATGGTATGAAATATGAAGGAGAGTGGTTAAACAACAGGAGGCATGGGTATGGATGTACCATGTTTCCCGATGGTACCAAAGAAGAAGGAAAATATAAAAATAATGTTTTGGTCCGTGGAATAAGAAAGCAGCTTATACCAATACGAAACACAAAAACTAGAGAAAAGGTGGACAGAGCGATAGAGGGTGCACAGCGAGCAGCTGCCATGGCAAGAACCAAAGTGGAAATTGCAACTTCAAGGTATGTCATTGCAAACTATGTTTGTTCATCGCTGAATTTTCAGAAACAAAAATGTGTTACAGTATGTTGATGAAAAACTCAAAGGTGTAAATGTCTTTTTTGAGTACTTGTTCACCTCTCAGCTTTACATGTGTAAGGCCACTGACTTCAGTGGCGTTGCACATGTGAAAATTAGAACTTAGCTAGTGGAGTACAGATGTTTGCATATGTGCCATAATATACTGTGAAAGCAAATTTCCATTCTCATGCATTTCTGCTTTCAACCTGAGAGCTGCTGCATTATGCCTTCAAAGCTACTTGGAGTACTGGTGAGGAACCGTGGAGAATGTTTTGGGGGATGTGAGGTGAAGATTGGATATCTTTCCATAAACAGGCTCCAGTTACATTTACTGTGTTGATGTTTTTTTGGGTAGCATCTGAGACTCTCTGAAGTTGCCTGTTTGATGTTGAGCATCGTAAGATGCATCTGTTTATCTGAGAGACTGTGGTATGAACAATGAAAGAATAATGATCAAGGCTCTTGTGCTTAGAGGCTGTTGATTCAATTACCAGGGCGGTATCTGCTGAGAGGATTACGAGGACCCTGGTTTTGAAGCATGCTGCTTCTGCAGTCTGAATTCATCTGGATCTTGGGACCACCACTTACAAACAGAAGTGATTGTTGTCTCCCCACCCCCTGACAAGTGCCTGAGATGGGAGAAGTGTACAGGAATTAGTAGTGGGGGGAAAAAGTCATTTTCACTTCAAATTCCTAACCAAAAACCAAGCAGAGCTGTCTGAAATAAAATCATTACAAATGAAATCAATATAGTCAATTTTAATAGGCTTTACTATTAAGTCTGAGAACTCTTGAAAAAGCTATTTAATTTTTAATGCATTCCAGTAAGTCTTGGTGGCCGTTTCTGTGTTGTTTGGTTTAGTTTGTTTCCTTGGACAGGCTTTTCTTGAAATATGTTACAGACCAGAAAGAGAGCGCAGAAATGTGCATGAAAGAAAATCTTCATGCTATTTTAGAAAGAGGATGACACATTACGCTTAGAGCTGAACAACTGATTCCTGATTTAGTGTGGTCACTAGTGTGTGCTCAGTGACTATCTTTTTCCTGACAGTCATAAAGTATACAGAAAAGGCCAAAAACTGCATTAAATGGGAAAGCTTGAATACATGGATGGCTCATAGTGAAAAGTACTTGGGACACAAGCACGAAGAATTTGGCACAGTGTTAAAGAACCTTTCTGAGTACTGGTCACCTCAGTAACTGGAGGGAGGCACATGCTGGGTTCTGTCTATAAATACACGTGAGGCATGCCATGGCAGCGTACCTTACTGGCAAAGCAGAGCAGCCACAGCTGACTGCCAGAAATTACAGGGTCCCCTTCAGGTTCTGTCAGTATGTAACAAGTCCTAGCTCTGAAAAAAATCAGGTGATGGGATGCATAGACAGGGAGAGTCAACACTTGGAGTCCATTTAAAACTATGAAAGCTGTAGTCTAAGACCATGAGGTTACAAGGCATAGTAGCTGTGCTTTCTCTTTAAGAAGGGATATGTCTCTGAAGTGTTTTGTTTTCTGTTCCTTCCCTTCAATTTTAGATGAAAGACAGAGTTCAGATTGCTTCTTTTGGAACAATCCCTGAAAATTATGTTTATTTCTTTAAAAGATGTTTTTGAA
Source organism: Merops nubicus (assembly GCF_000691845.1). Classification (NCBI taxonomy): domain Eukaryota; kingdom Metazoa; phylum Chordata; class Aves; order Coraciiformes; family Meropidae; genus Merops; species Merops nubicus. Next base: position 49,386 of record NW_008621140.1, on the reverse strand, counting down.
AGTGCAACAACAGAAGTCATCAGTTGTGCAGCTGTGGACCGTGGGCTATTCCTTTGCTTTTTTTGGCTGAGAATCTCTCTGAAACAGTCCTGTGACTACCAATGTAGATCGCAAGATTGCGCATTCAGGTTTCTTCTCTCCTAGTAGCTTTTGCACTAAGTGTACTGACAGAGAGTCAGAGAGGCCTGACACCCGATCAGGCACCCTTGGGTGTAAAGATTACATTAGCTTCAGTTGTCGATGCCTGTTGGATTCACTAGTAGGGGTGATGCAACTCTCTGAATCATTAAAGTTTTCAGGACTGCCATTACTGTCGATCATCATAAGCAAGGCCGTGGCATTATGTGCACTAGGGTCTGTCATACCAGGAGTCAGTAGTGGTGACTGTCTTAAGACCAGATCAACTGGAAGAGATTCTAGAAGAGCACTGAGGAAAAAAGTTCTGCTTTGAACAGTTGCTAGGTTCTAGGTTGACCAGATCAGTATGGTTTCAGGGTGAAAGAACTTGCTTCCTCACTGAAACTTGAGGACTAGCCTTGGTTTGTGACTGCTGTCTGAGCTATTCCTATATTGCTAATATATCAGTTTGGAAAAAAAGCAATGTTCTTGCAATGTCTGGCATGAATGTGAGGATGGTGGTCTTGTTTGTTTCCTGATCACTACCACACAGAAAAGTCCAGGAGGAGTGGACTTTTTCTAATTCTCTTCATTTCTCTAAGGTGTGATACAAAGGTGATTCTTCCTGTGTGGCATAACCTCACCACAGAGTGGTCTGCAAAACCTTCTGTATTTCAGAACTGGCATATGTCACCAGCCGTGCATGCTTACTGTAGATTTCCATTCCATTAGTGGGAGAACTCTGTAGATAGACCTTTTCTTACCCCGGAAACCACTGAGTGTCCAGGTTTCTGTTCCAGAGAACTAGAAACCTTGACTCTTAGCCACGTACCTTCCCTTTCAATGCAGCTTTGAGTTGTAAGGTGCTCTTTCTGAATTGTTTATTCCCAAAATGTTTGCTCAGTCAAGTGAGACCAGGCCATGCCCCTCTTTGTAGCTCCCTGCTGGTCATAACAGGTTTGGCTGGTAGTTTGACCTGTGACAGATGTCCACACAGTCATCAACAAGACAAACCACTGTTTTGCTTTATGTTCCCGATTCTTTTTTTTTTAATGTCTAAAAGTCCTCCTTAATAATGTGTAGACTTTCTTTACCTAAAATGGTAGTTTGAAAAGAAAAATCAAGAAATTTTTGAAGAAAAATCTGAAAGTTGGGTTAAATGTTGCTTCTCTGGATCTGAATTTGCATTGGTTCTCCTGACTCAGCCTTTGGGTTTCTGAGGAATTTGTACTGAGGTGTTTCATAAATAATATCGGTGATATCAGGTCACAGAATCATGTGATGCACAGAAAGCTGCTGTATCAGGGAAACAGCACCCTCTGCTACACAGATCTGTACCAAAACAGATTATAAATTTGCATGAATAAAAATTATTTTTAAATGATAGCTCAGCTTCACAGACTTGTGTTATAGTTTTACTGACTATATTTAAGACAAAATATTAAGACACAAATTAAAAATTCCAGAATTTTAGGAATTTCAGAAGTTTAGTAGTTCTCCCTTCATCACAGAATCACAGAATGTTAGATGATTTTTTAAAAAAAACAAACAATTTCTAATATTTTTTTTATTATAGGCAGTAATTAAGTCAAATTCATCTTTAACCAGTTTGTGCAATCAGGTTTACTCTATATGCCTTTTTTGGGTCTTGGTGTCTAACAGAAAAAGCTGCCTTCTAGAAATTTATAATAAATTGTTTTCATGTTTGCTTGAAACAACACAGAAATGGGCCAAATGCTGGAAGTGCCCACTGGGAGATGCCAAGAAGCACCAAGTGTCCACTCAAACAAGCATCAAATAGAAACTTGTTTTGGTACCAAATAATTCTCACTGTAGGGATTTTTGAACTTCCTTCTCATTGTTGTCATGTGTCTGATAAACTGTAGAGGGATACCTCCTTTGTAATGTGAACTGGAGTTATATTAGAGCTTTTCTTTCCCAGTGTGAAAAACACTTATGTTCTCATTTAGAGGAGCTATTCAGGGTACTATTTTGAATTTGCCTTTGTCAGTACTTACCATGGTAGAGACGGTAACATTTTTGAATTAATTTTCAGAGTTAGAATATAAACTCACCTTCTAGTACTTGCTATCACTGTTTTTTTAAATCTATCAGTCCTGTATGTAAATATGTAGCACTGGAAGCAGAAGGAATGTTTGCTTCCATAGAACTGTTCATATACCAGGTTCTTGAAGTCAGTGTGATGGGCTCACAGCTGAGCAACTGAGTTCTAAGAGCATGGCTTTTTTTTTTTTTTTTTTTTTTTTTTTTCTAGCAAATGCTGAACTAGAAATTCTTCTTGAAATCTTGACTCTCCAAAGAAAAAACTTTGCAGGGATGCAGAGAGACAAGAGAAAAGTACAGTAAGACTAAGAAATATGAGTCAGAAGATAGTGTGTGAAGGGAGAAAGAAATCAAAATAAAAAATGTTCCCTTGTTGATATTTTCTGTGCACTCCATTGATCTTTGAGGTTCTAAACAAGCAGGATAAAGAATTGTATCTTCTCCTTTATTTTTTCCCCCCCAGGAACTAAATACTTTTAATTACTCCAAAGTTGTAAGTGAGTTTTAAGTAAGGTGCACTGTCATAATATGCTGTGAGAGCTTCTGACCACCTTGTAAGCAACACTGTAATGGGCTTTCACTGCATGAGCACCAGAGGCCTGGTGAAAGATAATGGTGCCTTTGTGTCAGGCACTGCACAAACAAATTACCCTGTCTAGAGATCTTGTAGCCTGGGAAAGTGGCAATGCCCTACAGATGGAAGGAAACTGCCAAAAGACTGTGATAGGACCCAAGATCAAGATAACAGTAAAATTAATATCTTACAACTAATAACATGGAGCAGTTCCTCCTTGCTAATGAGCTGCCTGTGCTCAGACAGCAGTGACTAGCAAGCCTCCATTAAGCAGAGTGCTGGAGGGGGATTAACTGATGGCTTTCCTGCAGTGATTTCTATTTCAGAGTATCTTTTTTAGACAGCACAATTTTATTTTTGACGTGTTTGTATCCAAGTCCACAGATGCTATGGCTTAGTTTCAGCCTTTATTTTTTTTTTAACAGAGACTGCTGAAACTGTGTTTGTGATGTTGTGTCATGAGCAGCCTGTGTTGTTGAGCACGGCTGCGAGGGAGCCTCAAGGTGGTGGAGAGGCTGCAAGACGAATGGGCAGGAGGCTCAGGATAATGACTCTTGTTTTGTTTGGGATTACCTTTGATAGCCTTAATTCAGAGTAAGTTCCATTGCTGCATGTGGCGGTTTTATGTGAAGTGTGTGGAATTGTCAGGAAGGAGTATTGAATTGTTTAGTAGCCGGTTCCTTTGTTATGTTCATCCTCTCAGCTTGACCTGAACAAACTCTGCTAGGGAGAGCTAGAATTACATGTGTGTGGTAGTGTAGTTTGTGTCCGCGCTAGATGGTAGCTGCCAGTCATTTCAAACAGCCCTGAATCATGTGTGCTGCACACAGCTTTATATGAGACAGATGTCCTGCTGGGAGTCTGTTACAGACCACCCAGCCAGCATGAAGAGGCTGATGAATTGTTCTATAGACAACTGGCAGACGATGCAGAACTGCAAGCCCTTGTTCTTGTGGGGGACCTCAACTTCCAGCAAACATCTGTGACTTAGCAGGAAAGAAGTTGGAGACTTCTCATGTTCAAGTTTCTAGTTTCTCTTCAAAAAGAAATAACCAGTCTCTCCTGTCTGTGGATGCTGGGGTGTATGCACTTGCCGCTAGCCAAAAGTAAAAATCTGGGCTTATTTTATGAATTGCAAAGCAACTAATAGAATTTTCTGAGGTTTAGTCCTTTCCCTTTGCAAACCATGAAGCTTCTGTAACGAATCCATACGTCACATTGTCTGCTCCTCCTCATGCTGAATGTTATGCCGTTCTGCACACTGCCCAAAAAAACGCTGAGATTTCAGTACGGTACCACTCGATATGAGTAAGGGTGACAGAATTTATTCTAGAATGATATGTCAGTTGCTGAGGATAGTCATATTTCTGGAAAGCAGGGGAGGAGATTGCTTTGGAAAGCTTAGCTGAGGATATGGTTTTGTGATTTATTGCTCTACTAAAGAATCTGGTTTCTGGATTTACATGTATATTTAAAAAATTCTTAACAGATTACATGTGTTTACTATGGAAGCAGCTGATTTTACAGGTTGGTGCTTCTTTCTTCTTCTTGCGTTGCACCTACGTTTGTATTGCTAAGATCCTCAGTAGTTAACCAGATACAAGAATCTTATCAAGCATGACTTGTGTTCCTCAGCTTTGCTTGTTTGGCAGATGTTTCTGGAAGGTTATCTAGCTCATGGTGCCAGACTTCCCTGGCTGTACCACTTCCCTAGTGGCAGGGAATGCTAGGTGGGTTATTGCATGTGCAGTGTGACAGAGGCTTCCAAGGAAAAGAGGATGCTGGAGCTGTTCAGACAGCTGGCTCCCTCCTGTGCTTTTTCCCAAAGGATCTTTAGGAGTGGGCATGGCATATATTATGAAATTCTAGTAGTGGCAGACAGACAGCCTTGTGATAGAGACAGCAGCTCTGGGAGTGACCAGGAGTGAGCTGCTGTTACTTCCAGAATAAGTCAGTTAGCAATCTGCCCGTGTGCTGCTCTTGGCCAGGTGTTCGTCCAGCCAGGACCCAGCCCTGGTTTGGTGAGTTGGCCTAGTAAGCTGTGAGCACGCTCAGGCTGCAGGCTGGACACTACTCCAGTGGGTCTGGTGCACAGCAGGACTTGGTTATGTGAGCTTACTTTCCAAGCATAGCACTAACTTCAGTGTGACCTTTTAGCACACGGGTTACAGGTCCTACGCTAAGAGTTATGCACCCTGGCTGCGAGTACCCCACTAGGTTGGTAGGAGAGCAGGAGTATGAGGTGGGCATACAAGCTGAGGTTCTCTCTGAGGCTGTGGTGCTGTCATTTTTTTACTGTATTGTGGAAAACCCTCTGTACTTCCATGGCTCTTGCCAGACAAGCTAACCAGCTCAGGCCCAGGACTGGCACAGCTACACAGCTTCCAGCTCTGGAGCAGACTTGTTCCCTGTCTCGTTGTGTGTTGTGTGTATTCTTCAACCAGGCTTGCACGCGGACCCTCCGCGTGTACCAAGGGCACTACTGCCTAATCTGTCTGGTCTACTTTAAGGATAAAATCTGATGAATACTAGTGTACACCTGCAGCAGTGAAGACCATGTAGCCTCTACTGAAAAAAGTAGGGTATGAACGGAGTGCTAATGTGACTAGTGGCATTGTGCAATACAGAGTGAGTTTTAATAGAACATATTATCATAGTTCCAGAGGAAGCTAAATATGTGACATTGAGTGTATCTCTTGTATTCAAGAGCTGACCTCTGGGCAGTAGCTGTGAAATCATATACAGCAGAATCTTGTTAATTCATGCTAATGACTTAGGAGACCCATCAAGGATTACTTGATTTTACAACTTAGCGAGTAAGTGAAACACGGTGGCAAAACTTCAGAGATGCACCCTTTAACAGTATAATCTCTGTTAATTTATCTTGATAGCAGCAGTTTAGTTGTAAATATATTTGCAATGTACAAGTTAATGTAGTATAATCAATGAAAGCAATTATGATTTCCTGAAATGATACTTCAGTACAGCAGCCTGTTATTAAATACCTTCAAAGGAAACAAGACCAATCAACTACTTATCACAGTGCAAGACCAGTGAAGTGGTTCTGAAGGTAACAAATGTTTTTTTAAGCATCAGTAAAGATGATCTCCTCATATGTGTCATAGCATAGAATAAATGTAACTAAAGGTACTTGGGAAAAGAGTTCTACTGACTAGCATGCTAGTAGTATGCAGGTATATATGTAGGTACAAAGTGTATGAAAAGTTTTATCTTCCAGTTGAATTACTTGAAAATTACACTGAGCAATTCAGTATTTGTTAGACTTTTACTAAAAGGAGGAGCTGAACCCTCTGTGCCTTGGAAACATCATAGATGCTTGTTACTGCCCATCGAAGCGTCAGCAGAGAAGCCTGACTAAATAAGGGGATGCATGAGTGGAGCTTATCAGGGTGAGACAGGAACATAGCCCACCAACAGCTGATACCATGCCTTTTCTGTGGTCTTTTCTGTGCCATCATCATCTCTCTCTGGCGCACAGACTTGTGTGTTTGTTGTCTGCTTGGTTGCTGATTGTACTCAAAACTTATCCCTCCAGCTTTCCTTTGCAGTTAGTTTACACCAGAAGTCATATAAGTGAGCTTAAACCCTTGGCGAGCTAAATGTGTTGAAATCTTTGTGTATGTAAAAATGCACGTGGAGTCATCAGCTTTCAAAGCTGAGGGAGGAAGTATATTGTCCCTTCTGTTTCTTCTTGCACCAAATAGTCTAGACGGACTGAATATTGTTTGATAATATCAATAAGAAATGGGAAACTTAATGCATGTGGGTGTCCCTGTGGTACTGCTGTGCACTGAAAAAATACCTGTAAGTATCCAGAACATGAAGAAAGCAAGAAAGCAAGTCCTGACGAATTTTTTCTTCCTCCCTCTGAGGGACTCATACCACTTAAATGAGCGTCTGAGCTCCCAGTGACCTTTTTGGCAATACTATTACACCTTGCATGTTTGTAGGTGCTTTTTAAAAAATCCAGAGTAAAATACCCTTAATATTCATTGCTTCAGTATCAGTTTTGCTGTTAAAGTGAGTTTAAATCTGGTTGTCAGATTTTGTCCCTGTGTTGTGCTGAAGATTTTATGAATAAAGTTAGTAGGCCAATAAATAAAGTTTAAGATCTGATGACATCTGGCCCCAAACAGTCAAACTGGTGACCTGCAAATATTTTTTGATAGTAGGAATAAATCTAAATGTGTATGCATATATGGCTTCTTCTATGGGCTTTCTGATAAATGTCAGACATTAAACACTTATAATTCCTTATGATGAAGACAAATCAATTATATTCTTGCAAGTTCAAGTCATTAAAGTGCAAGGCCAAGGATGTTGAATTACTGGAAAGTTTCTGTTCCCAAAGTGATAAATACTTTGGAATTTAGTGGGAATGTAAGACAGTAGTAAAAAATGTCCTTTGCTTCTCTCTAGTACATTTGTCATTTCTTGTTCCTCCTGACTATCTTTCTCTGCTATCTTCTCGTGTCAGGGAGGGAAGGACAGAGGGATGGATGGGCAGTGTACCTTTTTTCTTTTTTTTATTTGTTGCACTGACTTTAGTCTTTTCATATTAATCCTTTTACATCTATCTTGTGCTCAGATGTGTACCCTGGATTGTTTTTACACATGTGGCTAAAAGTAGTCTTGATAAATTTAGTTTTTCTGATTTTCCTGTAAATACAAAGCAGACATTATAAACTTCTCCACATAAAATCAGATCTAGTGTACTTCTGCTTTTCACTATACAATATATGTACTTTCTGCCACTCAGCACTCTACTTTGGCAACTCAGTATTTTGCTTATTTATTCTGAATCCCGTCGTTAGTGTCTTGCAGTTCTCACAACAGCATCATCACTGTTCACCCCCCACTTACCCTCTTCTGTACAGGAAGCTAGCTGAGGAGTGGGAGGTGCTTGGCATCCTTCTGAGAGCATTCAGGAAGTTCAAAGATTGTTATATGGGAACCTCATACTTTGTAAAAGTTGTTCATTATACTGGATGCAAAATCATACAGAGAAAGATTAAAACTCCTACAGCAGTTTAGGGAAGAGTCTTCTGCTAACTTTAAATCAGTCATAGTGCTAGGAAATTGGAGCAGCTAAACATGGAAAAAAACCAACAGTGAGGCTTTTTGGTTTGGTGGTTTGGGGTTTTTTTGTTTGGCTGGTTTGTTTTTTTCCTTTTTCTTACTGTCATCTCTTCTGTAAGCTTGGAATGAAGAGTCAGGTTTCTTACCTTCAAAATTTACTTTCCTTTCAGGACAAAGAAGGGACTTGCATGTCTGTCATAGCAAGAACACTTACCTGTGCTCACTCTTAGCTGGGTATTTGCTGGAGGTGTACCAGTTAGCATCACAAAAGAATAGAATACATCATCTGGTCCCGAGTGATTCATGTAACCCCTGGCCCTGAAAGTGCTGTTTGCTTTTTCCAGAGTTGGTCCTTTTCAAAACAGATCGATCTTCTTGCTATTCAGTAGCCTGGCTTAAGTGTCCTAATGTGAGTTAACAATTCAGTAGTATTGTTGTAAGCAATGTATTTATCAGAGGTGTCTGGTCGGTGCTGAGAGGAGCAGCTGACTGGGGTGTTTGCCACCGAGTGTGGGAAGGGTTCGCAGCAGGAGAGCATAGTAAAGCCATGAAAATTCTTTAGTCATTCAGGGTGGATTTACTTTAAGCAATTATATTAATGAATTTTATATTTTTAAGTTTTGAAAATACATTTTAAAAAATAATTGCAGTAACCATATAAATTATGAAGACTTAGAATTTCACTTTTACTAGTTATTTTAAAGCTATTTTAATCTTTATAAATGGTGGGTGTTTTTTACACCACACAAACTTGTTGTGTCTGTAATGAAGGCTGTCTCATTTTAAAAGGCTTGAAACAGCTTAGGGCTCTGCTTAACATGCCTTGTAGCACCTGATATCTGTTCATATATAATAGCAAGATTTTGGAAAGCTATATTATTGATTATTAATTATATATTATCATAGGAACTAAACCTTAATAGTACTTGAACACTCCAGAATAACCCATTCAATGGCTGTCTTTTTAATTGATAAATTAAACCTACCCCTGTCCCCGAAAACGGAAATTTTTATCTATTGTCAGCTTTCAACACCTTTCATGGCAGATGTGTTTGGCATACGTCAAGGACTGATAACGGGACTTCATTTTAGTGTGGCTTAGAGATATAGTCACTCTACTTTTGTGTTGAACAGTAACTTAAAAATAAATGCTTCTGTGAAGGAACTTCAGTCATCTGAGATAATCTACCCAACCCCACCCATACTATCATATTTTCTTTTTAATAATCTCTTCAGAATTAAATATAGATGTCATGACTAAAAAGCCAAACAAGTATATTTGAAAATATCCAAGAATTCTTTAATCTTAACAAAAAACACAAAACTTTTCAGTCCTTCTTGTGGAAAGATAAGAATTTGGAAGTTATTGGCAGAGTATGATGCCTATAATAATAAAAAAAAGACAGTTGCTAATTGTAGGAAGACATTTTTATGCTGAGATCAAACACCTAACGTTACTGTGATGAGGGTAGATTTTCAGCATCTCATTAAAGCTTATTCTGTACTTTCATACAGGTCATGCTTTTAATGAGTTCTAAATTAATTGACACTTTTCTTAGGTGATTTTAAGATTACTGTTCATTAACTATGATTTATGATTTTTGGATCATATTATATGTTACCAGAGTGAAGTCACACATGGGTAGTAGTTCTTCCATTTGGAATTTGATTAATCAGCTTCTAGTGTTAGCTGCTCATTCTGCAACTCCAGAAGCAGAGTCTGTGATGTGCAGATATGACTGTCTTCTTAAAATGAACAATTTGAAAGCTTTCACACTGAGATCTAATGAAAAACTGACTTATATTTTCAAAACTGTAGTTCACATCCCTTTCTTTTTGCATAGAACAAATAAAAGAAATTGATGGAAATCTCTTTCAATATGTTTTAATACCTACTTAGGCACATTATTGTGTCTGATGAAAATGCTAAGCTTCTGGTGGATGCAGTTTCAAGTTGCAAACTCAAATCCTGATTTGAGGTGCCAAAGCCTTTCTCGTAGGCGCTAAATGGTATTTTATGTAACTGGGCCTGAGACCTGGAAGTGGAATATCCTGCTGCATATGTTGCAAACTGCATCTTGTTGTAAATGAGAGGCACAGGTCCTGAGGGTATGGACTGTGTAATAAAGAAGCTAAGAACTGTTTTCTTTGTGTAAATCTGTACTTTTCTGAAGATGAAATTACTACAAATGCATGGTGACTTGTCCTCATTTTATGATATAAAACTGACTTAATATGAAATTTTTTTGTAAGTTTCTGCTAATGGTAAATTACCAGGAGAAATCCCATTCCTTATGCGACAAAAAGCTCAAACTTATATAAATAATTGGCTTCCTTGGAGTAGTTAATGTTGTGAGGTGAACCTCCTGGTATTTTCCATAAGGACTGTGAGGGAAGATTGTTAAGGAACTTGGGTAGTTCTTTTAAATGTGTACAAGAGAGGTATTCTCTACGAAGAATCTATTTCTCCTAAGAAGGAACAGTATTTTTGTCTCTTGGGCTGTGGAAAGTAGGTGAGGTTTGTGAGAGTTTTCTGTAGTGTGCTAATATGGAGGGAATCTTTTTTTCTCTCCTATGCTCAAGTTACAATATACTAAGCAAATATTTATTAACAGACCTTTTGGAGGCAGCGCGATGTCAGCAACTGCACTTGACACATCCTGGGTAACGAGGAAGCTTCGTTGCTTCCTGCCCCTCTCACAAATGCCGGCTTAGTTGCCTCATTGCCTGCCAACACAGTACATTACTACTTTACTTCTGTCCCCAGCAAAAAAGCCACAATTAAGGATACTGATGTTTCTGCTGAGTAGAAGCACTGGATTCCTAATCTGCTCCTCAGCTCTGATTCTTTCCCTGTGTCTCTGAGCAGTTGTTTTAGCACTCGGAGGGGTGCAGCACCTTCTAGTAATTACGCTTGTGGCTGTGTGAGTTGCTGCTCAGCTTTGCAAAGTGTGTGACAAATTATTGTAGGGTGGCTTGTTCCTCTGTCCTGGCATTTCACACAAGCACCACAGTTTCTAATTATTTCTTCTATGTGTTTAATCCAGTGCTTTTTCTATCAAATAACATTTCTGAGGGTGAGGTTTCCTTTACGGAGCCATACTTCCTCACCTGTCCCAGCCTTAGTGAGTAGTAGCTGGCTATTTTGCAAGCTGTCTGCATTGTAGAGTTTATTTTTTTCACTTAGATATAGAAACATCATCATTTATTAATTTTGTTCATTTTGAAAGATTTGTTGCATTGTCATTCCATGTTTCTGTCACTATTTCTGTTAGCTTATTTGTAGACCCTGGTAAGATTGGTACTGTGATCTGCACCTGTTCCTCTAAATCTTTCTCCTATTTTGCATCTTGTCCTTTCATGAAAATGCAGGGTGAGAAGGGGTGAGGGAAAGAAGATCTGCCACGGGAATTTCTCTTTCGGGGTTGTATTTCACTTTCAAGTTTTTACTTTGTCGCTGTAAGATCATATGCTGAAGTCTTGGCAAGGCAAAAGCTGGAAGTTAAGAATATACTGAGGAGAGAGGGTGACCATTCAGCCGGCGTGCAGCCGGCTCCTCGCTGTCCTTGAACAAGAGGGCTTGGGAGCAGGCTGAATGGATTGTCTTGCTGACAGCAGCCTACTCCTGAGGGCTCTCAAACACAGCTGAGAGTGGGTAGGGATTTACTGGGTGGAAATAACACAGCCGGGGAACATCAGCCTGGACAAGCGTGTGCGTCACGCACAGAGGGCTTGTGTGCGCAGCGGGACAAGGGCCCTGTGCCGTGGGCCCTGCCTGCCATGGTGGGGCACCGGAGCACCCTTCCTCTGGGGCAGGGCTCGCACTGAGCGGCACTAGAGGAGCAGGAGAAGCATTTTCCTCTGCCGTTCCAGTCTCAGTCTTCCCGAGTGTCGAGCGGTGGGCAGCAGGTTGTTGCCGGGTAAAGGAACGGTGCCCGCGCCCGTCGGTGCGGCCCAGCCCTGTCCCTCAGCCAGGTGCATTGTCATGCCTCCCAGAAACGGGCCTCGGGCATAGCCAGGGTGGCTGTGCTTATTCTGGAAGATTTCCGCTGCTGTGCTGCGGCCGTAGCTCTGTCTGTAGTGTCCAGGGTAGCTCAGTGCTGTCACAGTGACGGTACTTGCGTGCAGTGTTCCTGTGGCAGCAGGAGTGATGTTGATTCCTTTCCCCTGGGGTGCTTTCATGCCACCCTGCTGCCGATACTCATAAAAGCTATATGTTGTCTCTTCTCCCTGGTGTCTGTTGTAGTGTTTTTGTTTAGGTTTTGGAAGTGATTAAACCTTTTGTACATGAAAATCCTATTTATGTTTGTGTCATAGCACTTCTAGCTAGCTGGTTTTTTTTTTTCCATCTTAAGGCACTTTGATCAGGAGGACTAGTCTGGTAACTCCTTGTAGGGAGATGGCTTTAAGAACTCCTTTACTATTTTTGCTGTACTTCGGTGCATCAGTCTTGACTCACTTGTGCTTTCTCCAGAGCAATTAACCAGCTATGCACAGATTTGCATTTGTTTCTAGCTGAATTTGAAGTTGTATTCCCTGCGTATCATAGGTAACGTTAAAAGACTTTTCTGCTGGTTTTGGATCATTTTTAGGTACAACTATCATGGATAACCTTCTGTCAAAAGCTGTACTGTTCTACATGCTTCCTCCAAAATCTCTCGTACACTGGCAATTTATGTAAAGCCGTTCATTGTATCTTGGCGCTGTATTTTAAACACAGTGTTGGGAATGTTTCTTTCACTGCTCTCAGTGTAGTCACATGTCCTACATCTAGTATGGAGTGCAGCAAAAATTTGCTAGGGAAAAAAACTTCTGTGATCTCATATAGTTGTTAGTGCCCCACTATGTTGCTTTGTGTAGATCTTGCATATTTCTGATGCAGCACTGAGTTGAGGATTTTTTTTTTTACTTCTTTTTTTTTTACTTTCCCCCAGATTATGTACATTAATATAAAGTCACATTCCCCTCTTTCTTCTTTTCTTTTTGCACAAACTGTTTTTGTAATCCTGGCAGCAGAGTGCCACCTTCAACCAAAAAGGCCTGGTCTGATCTCCACAAAAGAACTCTTCGGTTTGGCAGCATGCGTCATTAGTATAGATTTAGACTCAGAGCAGGCACCCACAAATCAGGTTTCACACTTCCTGATTCAGTGTCCTAATTACCAACAGAGTCACAAAGGATGTGCAGTATTGCAAATTCTGCCTTTGGCAACATTTTCTGAATACTGACCAGAAGCCACTCATCCATATTTAAAGGCATTAATTTAGAGCTTAGATTCTTGAAAATTTTTATGTCCTGAAACTCATGTATTGTGAGTGTGTCTCTCATTTAGGCAAGTTTAAGATTCCTAATTAATTAGGAATAAATTCCTAATTTAATATGCTGCCCAACACCTAAAATGTACATCAGATTCTCCCGTTCACTATGAGAGGATCTAACCATTATTTCAAAGCATTAGGATTTTTACTCCTGACACCTAAATGCATCATTGTTGAGCTTGGCAATGATTTGCTCCCAGTCCTTGTGTAGTGTACAGTCTGAGCATTTTAAATGTCCCTGTTTTACCAAGGCACTTTGAGGATAAAGTGTGCACGCTGCAGAGAGGGGGTGAGAATACCTGGGTAAAATGAGTACACGGATGAGCTTAGTGCCTGTCTCAAAGGCTGAGTACTCAGAACAGGTAAAGAAGATTCCAGTGTCATTCAGAAAAATGGTTAAAGTGTATTTTAATTTTACACATCTTTTCTATTACATAAAACAAATAACTCAAAAGAAGATTAGGAAAGCACAGTTAAACCAAATTTTTAAATTAGCCAGAGCAGTAATTGATAGTTTTGTGTTGGTACCTATGGAATCTTTATTTTTTTTTAACCAAAAGATTTATTATTTTAAAGTAAGTTGGTAGTACCATTTAAGTTTTCTTTTAATACGTAAATTGCATTGCTGAAAAAAGGCCACGTATATTTTTGATTCGTTATCACGTCACTGGAATATTTTAGCCCTCAGTTAGACAAGCTTTTCTAACAGAGCTTATGCTGCTAAGGAGGATTTTTTAATTAAAATAATCGATTACTTTTATTGGTACTGAATTTCTTGTCATTGTGCTGGATGTCTTGTTATTGGACTAATACATGATGCTGAATGCAATGCTGTAGTACAAATACAATTTTTTCACTGTATATCTTGCTGAAAGAACAGAATGCGTAGCTGAACTTGAGAATTTTGAACGAATACTGTTTCCAGGTGCAAGTAGGAGAAGATGATGTACCCTTCCCCCTTTGTTGTAAAGTGGTAAATTGTTGCTATGGTGATCATTCTTTCCATCTCATCAGCTATAACCTGGTTTTCCACATTAACTGAATAGCTGCAAGCAAGGCATGATCTTTATTTTTTTGTGTGTCAGTTAATACTGTTTTGCCACATAGTTACTGTCTTGGGACTTAACATCAGCATCAAGATGAAGTGAAGGTAAGCAAGATAGTTCTGATTTTGTAGCATTTGAATCTGTGTGCTCATTTCAAGAATCTTCATGTAGCTGGCAAGAACTTTAAGCGGATTTCTTAAAGGAAGCTTATTTTTGGCATGTACACTTGATTTTTTATTTTTCATTAGTGGAAACAAGCTCTTGTAGTGAATGTGTGAAAAACTCAGTAAATCTCTGAATTGTCTTTGTTGTTTCTTCGCTAAGATGATGAAAACAGGATAGTTTAGCAAAATTTCACAGCATGGCTTTATTTTCTTGCAGTGTAAATCAGTACACATGGTTCAAATGCAGAAGGATGCCTGGACTGTGGTTGAGAGTAAGCCAAGTGACCTGTTGTAGAGTCACCAAAGAGCAAAACAGATGACTGTGGTCTGGGAGTGGTCCTGTACACATATACACAACAGATTTGTGTCAACAAAAAGGGCAGAATGAGCATGTGGGTCATCAGAATATTGTCTTGAAGCCAGAGATGCCCTGTCAGCACCACTGTGAAGATTTTTCAGGAACTGGGCCAGATGGTGTGGCAAGCCTTGGAACCATAGGCAGGATACTGTATAGGTACAGCACAATGAACATGAGTTTTTAAATAAACTATTTGAACTTAAATTGATACATTTAAAAGACAGTATTTGTCTAAACTCACTTACATGTTGTTTGTTGCAGTCTTTCCTTTTCCTGTAAGATTTGAAGCATTTGAAAATGTAACCATGTTAAGTTGTGTCCTGCATTACTAACAGCACATGAGCAGCTCTGCGTTTCAAATTTTGCTCATGTGCCAGGGTAATTATTTTTTTTATTTTTGGCAGGGACCTTTCCCCTCTGTATTTCATCTGCATTACTCATGCCCATTTTAAATTCTATGTCACAACCAGTAAAGGGACAAGATCTAATCTCAGACAAAGTTTTTGATTTATTACCTGCTTTGTGGTCCAAAAGAGGCCTTGAACGATAGAGAAGTATTCTCAAAGATTCTACTCAGAGTCTATAATTTCATGTAAAAGCATCTTCATAATTAACATATATGAAAATGTAAATAAGACTCTTGATTTATTTGCTAATAGTCTCTTTGGTTTCTATATATGAAACAGTATTTTTCAGGTCACAGAATACTGTGCTGCCATAGGCAGACTTCCCATTCAGTGTCCCTGACCTGTATTTGCAGCCAGGGATGTTTTGCTAAATAATGTCAAAATCATGTCTCAGAGTAGTCTCCTAAAGGATGTGGTGAAAGTTATATAGTACAAAAGTAAGTGCATTAGCTGTAGAGCCAAACTAGGAGTTGAACTGTTATTTCAGGTAAGAAGGGTATCACTGCATAGTTTTAAGTCGAGAGGAAGGTACCTTGAATTACTTAGATCTTTTGGAAGTACTTACTGCATGACTACCAAAGGTTTAATCCTTCTGGCCAAACCAGAGCTCACTAAATAGCCTAACAGAAGATGCTCCATGAAAGTGAGGAATGCCATATTTCCCTCTAGCTGCAGAGGATGAGAAGTTGCTGAGAAAGCATATTGTGAATGTGCCTAAGCCAAAGCAGCTGCTACAGCATTCTTATAGTATCTGTTTGCTTTGCTGACTTTATCAGGTATGGTATTTTAGTTTGTGAATCTGCTCATCTACTTTTCATCATCTCTTTGCTTCATTTCCCTGCACTGATCTGCGTGATAGTACAAACTGACCACCTACAAAACAATACACCAAACCACATAAGGCACAAAGTCCTTACACATACTCTTCTATCATGGGAATAGACCACAGAAGGACTTTGTTGTCATGTGCTGACCCTTTTCTGTTGGGGGAGGCTTTTGGCTTTGTGAAGGAGAAGCAGCATGTTTTGTTGCTGCATCTTCCTGAGTAACATTTCCTACAAAAATAGAAATTCCTCAATAACAAGAGCAAAGTGACCCATGGCTCAAGTAGTCCCCAGTGTCAAAAAAATAGTTGAGTAGTCTTTATACCAAGCTCTTTATTTACTCAGCCTTCTCACTTCCTTACTTCTTTCCTGAAGCCAGCAGTTTCAAGTATGTTTGTAGCCTGCAGTGCCAGCGAACCCCTGCCAGGAATCATCTGCAGGCAGGAGACATGGGCTGGTCTGAGCACAGCAACGGCTGCTGAGCCTGGGGGAGGAGATGCTTCCTCCCAGCTCTGCTCTTCCTCAGATTTAAACATACAGGAAACTACAGCCTTGCCTTACCTGGGTTTTTTTGTCCTACACAGTCCCTTAAAGGGATCTAGTGTGTTTCTTTGTTATATGACTATAATTGGGAATTTGATGACCTGGAAAAAATGTATTCAGGCAAAATGCCAGTTAGAGAAGAGAATCCTCTGAACATTAGGACTGTACACATGGGATCTTGTATTTCCTTCTGTATTATTCCCCTCTGTAGTAATTGCAGGGGTTTTTTAATGGTTCAAGTGCTGTTGTTTTGGAAACCATATGCACATTTATATAGTACCAAAGTGGTTCAAGAAAAGACAAATATCAAATCAAAACAAAACCACATTTACCACATAAAAGGCCATAAGATAACTGTTCTTCATTCAGCCTGAATGTGTCAAAGTGTGCACAGGTTGCCCTGGTTAATCCTCTTAGATTCTACCTGTTGTCTGTAGCCACTGTTCCGTTTATTTTACTATCCATTAGTTCAAATAGCTAGTTCTGAATTCTCCTGCATGTAGTGGTAAATAGACTTTGTGGTTATGATATATGAAAAATAATAATTCAAACCTGTTTCCTAGTGGTGTTGAAACAGATTAGAAAATACAGCTACAATGTTAAACAAGTTCCATATTTTAATTTATTATTTACAAATTTTTTTAAAAAAAAATTGTTTTGGTCATTTTAAGTAAGGAATGATAGATAAGCTATTGGTGCCTGCCAGAGAATATCTCTTGCTATGGATTGAAACGTATAGCATCAAAACTAATTTAAGCTAGAAATGATAAATAGTGATTAAAACAAATCAAAACCAAACTAATATCAAAACAAAATAAAAACAAACAAAAAATAAAACCTCTTCCTTCTGGATTCCTCTGAACCTGGTCAAGAATTGCAGTTCTGCCTTCTAATTGAAGTGTCAAGGATGCAGTGATTTATCTGAGTGAATGTAGTGCCACCCTTGTATTCAAAGACTGCCCTTAATCCTTTTCTTGCCTTCATAATTCACAAGGAAAAAGACAAAAATGGCCCATACCTATTGCCATAAAATTTTCCAAGCTACATTGTGTATTGTTATGTTTATTCACAAAATGTATCTGAAGATATATTTTTTCCTATTTATATTTTCCATTTTCTTCACTTTGACTCAGTGTCTCTACAGATACTCTCAAATACTTTCATTCCTTCTGTCTTTCCACGGTGTAGCAGCTAGCTGCTTTCACAGCTTCATTGCTGCTGAACATACTTCATTACTAACCTGTTTGGCTTCTTGCCTTTTAACGTTTCTGTTCTCTGATATAAGCCTGACACTGTTAAGAGGCAAAACCATTGTTCAGAGAACTTGCTTAGACAGTATGTACTTTGCTCCTTTTAAGCACTCTGAAAAATGTCATCTGAAGGATAACAGAGAACTGCTAGACCTTTCATAAGTATTTTCATCTGAGATTAGTGACACTGTTTCTGTGTCCCACAGCCTCTAAACCCAGCAAGCTACAGGAGAGAAACATGGTTGCTCCATACAAAAAGCAGTATAACAAGAGAAATAAAAATAAATTTTCTTTTTTTAAATCTGATTTGTGGTAAGGAAATCAACAGACAACACCAAGATAGAGATCATTCTCCTTAGCTAAATTGCTTCTTAGCTGTGTAAATTTTTCTGTATATAAAATATTGTGGATTAACTATTTGAAATTTTGTCATGGTCTTTCAGGATACCAGTGCATTCTCTTAGTGTGGTTTAAAAGTGCTTGATGCAGAAGGCAGTTAGGTTCATGGATTTATTCCAAGCTAACTGTTATATTTTACATGTAAAACAAATCTTCTGGAATCATTGTTATGTGTAGGAAAAGAGACCACTATAAAGAATAGATTGGTAACATTGGTACTGTAGTTACCATGAAGAACAGTGGACTGAGAAGGCTTTAGACATAGTGCGTTGATTTACTTGAAAGGACACTAAAAGAAAGTAGGTATAACCTGCAAAGAAATCTTTTGAGTAATTTTAGTTGTGACATTGTCAGTACTAAGACAAAACTATTGACATTCGTATTGATATTGATAATTAGACATTATGCCATACTAATTGACCTGAATAACAGCCCTTTTTTCTTTAGTTTACTTCAAGAACAGATGGATACCAAACATCTCTTAAATAACCTTACTTTTTTTTTATTTAATTTAAGTTTCTGCATTCCAAACTTCATATTATCAAAGTTTTTGAAGCTTGTGTTAGATGTAATTCATACACTTTAATGCAGAGATACTGTAGCAGGAAAAGTAATTAGCTGGAGGTGGACTCTGCTTAATTCTCCCATGGGTAACAGGGCTAACTTCAGCTCTGACACAGGCTGGGGGAACTCTCACTCACACAGAGCCCGTCTGGCTGCAGTCTCAGCGGGCGCGTTTCTCCTGCGGCTGTGGGTCGCTCGGGTGAGCCTGTGCGGCCGCCGGGCTGGGCTGGGGCTGCTCCCTTAGGCCTGGCTTAGCTGAGCCTTTCCTCACTCCCACCTAGGACAGCACAGTGTGTGGTGTACTAGGCTTCCACGTAGGAGGGTGGCATAGAAGGGGCTTCCCCCTCGCTGTCAGTGAGTTAATGTGGTGGGTATTGAAAATACTACTACTCAGCTCAAGTATTTCCAAAGCTTTCCACAATATCCAGAATTCTGTCTGTACTGATCTAATGTTCTCCGGTTCAGATGCCCCTGCCTAGAGATTCCTAAACTACGCAGATAAGAATCTGCACGCTTTAAATTTAGTCCACTTTGCAACTCCCATACTCTCCCCTGCACAAGATAAACAAGTCAGTCATGCTTCTGCTGGGGAAACACCATGTTCATATAGTTCATCTGCCTGCCCGTAGCTCCTGGAATGCACCATAGGTGAGATTCATGACTGAAACTCTCTTCCGCAGCAGCTCATGGCCTCATCAAACCCTGAAGTAAGCTCCAGCATTTCTTTTTAAGCAATTAAGTCCCTATTAAGTACATTATGGAGCAAACTAATGCCCAACTGCCATAGCAAAATGTCACAGAATACTATTTAGCAACATATTGATGCTCTTACACCCCACTGAGATAAACATTTCAGAATGACAGCACCACTGATGCTCCCAACATGGATATCAGTAACCATATTTACTCCAGTGTGAGTCTCAGTGTTGATCCCAGTTAGAGATAATGAGATTCAAAAGATGGAGGCACATGTGCATGGTTAACACCGGAGAAGCTTCTTATTCGTGCAGGGTCATCTTCCACATTAATGAGTGACTGTTAAATTCAGTGAAAGCTGTAGCAGACACTAGCCAAAGAAAGTCATGAGTAATGTATAGAGGCAAGAAAAAGAGCCTGAATATTTTTACAGTGACTTGCAATTGAGCTGCCTAAGTGGTATTAATTGTACAGAAGGATGCTGTCAAGTGGAAACGCACCTAAGGGCAAAGACTTCAACAGTTTGGCCTTCCTGTGAGGAAACTGTACCTCTGCCTTGCTACCGCTGTTTGGCTGACTGCCACGTCTTGCTGGCAAGGAATCATCTTTTCATAGGTGGAGTGACACCTTGTTCTCATGACAACAAAGCTCAGCTTTGGTGAAACAAAAGGGTTCACTGCTAGCAAAGTAGCTTTGCAGGAAGAAATGGACACCTTTGGTGTCCTAGCCATTTATGGCCTGGGGTATGTAGTTGTGTAGCCTCAGGTGCTCTGGAGGAAATGGGACCTCTTTAGAGTTCATGATTCCTCAGTGTGTGGATTTGGTGTCTTATACTCACCAAAAGAACTGGGACCTCTTACCTTGGGCAGTGAGGGACTGTCACATCTGCATTCTAACAGAGACTACGATTGCCAAAAGAATTGTCCCAGTATCACAGAGTCTTATGCCAAATGTTTATGAGAGTCAGCCTTCTT
The DNA here is from genome assembly GCF_000691845.1 of Merops nubicus. Lineage (NCBI taxonomy): Eukaryota > Metazoa > Chordata > Aves > Coraciiformes > Meropidae > Merops > Merops nubicus. Next base: position 28,988 of record NW_008621140.1, on the reverse strand, counting down.
TTTTCTCTGACAATATGCTTGCTTCACACACAAGATCTTGTGTTATAATAATGTAAACAATGCATAGGCATACATCAGTAACTGTACTATCGTGGCTGATCATATAGTTCCTGCTGCTGGTTATTTAGTATGTTATCTTTTAAAATGTCCTTTGTAGCAGTGGCAATAGTATTAGACTATTTTTATATGGGAGAAGTCTGGTTGTTCTATCATCACAAAAGGATGATCACTGTCTAGTTTATCTGTGTGCAGACCATATTATTGTCTCACAAAACAATGTCCCAGTGCTAGGATAGCTTTGTTAAGTTTAGACATAGACATAATGGTGCAGGAGCTAAGAATAACTCATCTAATTGATAGTAATGATTATAGAGAAAGGACAGGTTTGATTACTGTTACTAAGCAAGCACATACTGTACAACTATTCATGAACTGAGCAGAACACATAGGGGATTATATGATATATTTGTTTTGATTAACGGTTGCTTCCCCCCATCCTGAATACAAGTTGAAGATGTGAAGTGCCTATTTGCTCATTATCTTTTATCTGAGAGACCTAGAGGGACCTGCAGGAAGGCAGCATGAGCTGATATTTATCCAGTAAATTACGATAAGCTAAGGCTTTGAAACAACTTTCAACATTTATCCCTGCACACGTTTTAGGGAGGATGTAACTTCAGTCTGCTCCAGGCACCACAGATGAAGTTATCTGTGCGTGTTTTTTTTGTCTGTGTTTATACTGTTACCCTCGGGATTAAACATCCCCTTAGTAATGAAATGTCTGCCATACTGTTGATCTCTTGCTACTCGTTCTGGTTAATGTTTACGTTTGATTCTTGCTGTGTCTAAGACACACAGAACTCTTCTTTATTCCTTGGAAATAAAACTGAGTTTTCACAGTGAAGTTGTTGAAAACTTCAGTGTTTGACTGCTGTCGGTTCAGTTCGTATCACCTGGCACGTGGGAGGAAAGCTGCTGCTGCTCTTGTCCTCAGCTCATTTTTTTTCTTACTTAAGTGTAAGTGTCCTACCAGAATGTTATGAGGAAATTTCTAAGATTATGAAATTTAATACATCTGGTTTAGAAATGTTATTATCTCTGGAGGCTCAAAAAACTGTGTTGGTTTGTCATGCTTCGCTTCCCCGTTGTCCTAACGAACCATTTCGTAGCTCTAGGCTATCTGCTGATGCTGTAGAGGCACGGAGAGCTCACTGCCATCAGGAATTGTTAAACAGATGACTGTTCAAAAAATGAAGCAGGGAGGGAAGATGAGACAGTGATGCAAAACTGCAGTACTACAAAGCTTTCAGTTTGCACAGTCTGGAATCAGGGTGCGCAGGCTTGTCTCGAGGCCTTGTAATAAACAGCAGGAGAGAAGTGGAAGCAGAGGGCAGATTACGAAGGTATGCCGAGCTGTTGTCTTGGCTTCAGAAAAGTTGCCTTCTCAGTTTGTTTTGGATTTGAAACCCAGTGAGTTACAAGGTTTTAAAACTGTTAAGTCCCCATTGGTACAAATGCCTATTGAAGAATCAAGCATTTTTCATCCCGTTCCTTTCCGAGATGGTCTGATTGTGTCTCAGTTTTGGGGGCCAGCATATCTCAATTTCACGTACAGCATCCACCATTAACTTTGGAATGTTGTGAAGGTGATAGCATAGCACACTGCATCCTGGTCTCACAGACCCCTGTTTAGGAGACAGCGTGGTGGCCCAGTCTGACCTGTATATTTCTGTATGCAATCTGGTAACGTGTATAAAAATCATAATCCCAAACTTCAGTCAGACGCTATTTTTTTCTATTCAGAAATTTTAATTATAAGCTTGGGCTGTAAATTGTGTGCCTACAAGCGAACATGATACAAAGATGAGCAGGATGAAGAGCTGGGGGGATGCCTGGAGTGCTGTGCAGTTCCTCGGAGGAAGCGGCGTGCGCTGTACGCTAGGGCGTGTGGGGGCCGAGCACCCTCGATGCGACTCATAAAAAAAGACTTGTCTGTCTATAAACTGTTTTCTACTCTGTACAGAACTGCACATGCAAGAGCTAAAGCTGATGCTGCGGATCAGGCTGCTCAGGCTTCTCAGCCGGAATGTGATATTGCAAGAGCCGGTGCCTCAGGAATGTGATATTGCAAGAGCAGTTGCCAGAGAACTTTCACCAAATTTCTACCAACCAGGTAATTATGGATTGGAGGTGTTTTTTTGTAGCTGGTTTTGTTGTGTTGTTTTTTTTTTTTTAAATGTTCTGTGTTAAGTTAAAAAGTTGATTTTGTTTTCAGTGTTGTCATTTATAGAGAAAGAATGTGTAAGTCATGAAGAGCATACATTGCTCAAGGAGGATTTGTTTTCATTTTCAAATTATTTGATGACTTTTGTAGAAGAACAGTTGAGTGTCAAAAAGTGTTAAGCGTACAGCTTTGCCTCCAAGTAATAGATTCTTCAGGACACTGTAAAAGACAGACTTCAAAGAACGTAAATCAACAAATTGGGGTATTTCTGCAACATGTTTATTAGGGGAAAGATCCTAAGGTTTTTTTTTTTACTGTCCAAGGGAGTTTTTGATGGTCTTGGATTCTGGAGAATACTTCACCATTACACATACATAGCCTGTGAGGGGATCTTCCTCTGCTATGCCTCTGGTACTCTAGGGAATCACGTACTCAAGATAGAGTAGAATTAAGTCTGTCACCTGTAGCAACACTGCAACCCATTTTCACCTGTCATGTGATTTGGAATGTTGCTACAGAAAGAAGTTAAGTGGGTTTTGCTTTGTTTTTCTGGTGTCTTTCAATGACATTAATGGTTTTGTGTTCTGGTCTAGTTTAAGATTAGATAGATAAAATGGAACTCCACTTGCCTTTTTAATATCTTTTCATAAATCTGTTCTTTCTTTCTTTCACCTTTCATGTGAGTTGTGTCATATCTTGTTATTACTTTTCAGGGACTTGCCTGCACTTGTATGTTAATGCAGATTACAGCTCTGAGATTCTTTTTCACTCACTGTCATCTTCTGCACATCCTTGTTCCAGACACAAACCCGTTTTTCTTAACTGTACCTGTATGGTGGCTGCAGGCTGATATGATGACACACAAAATGGAAGAATAGCAACATTCTTCAGCATTTTCAAACAATCCACCTGTTTTCTTCAGTTTTTAGTATAATTGGCCACTATATATAACTTGTTACTATATCATTACTGTTAGCTTAAAGAATGTGTGGGGTTTTTCATTATCCCTAAGTACTTGGTTGTGGAGAGCAATTGGTGTGTTTTGAGGCTGGGAGGGTTGTGAGCTCTTTTTAATTTGTTTAGTGCATAAGTCAGGGGCTGTTCACCTCATGCAGCTTAGAGTCTCCATTCCCCTCATCAGTCTTGCAAACTTTCTTTGTACTCATACTGATGTAAATTCATCTTTCTTGCACAGGGCTGTCCAGAGTGGTAGGCAAAGATCAACAGAACTATTTCCAGCAATAAGACTTTACTAGCTTTAAAATGGTGTCAGTATATTCCCTTCACTGTTGGAAAGAATTTCAATGCAGCCTTTATTGTGGACTTAGATTAGTGGCCCATACTTACTCCTTTGAAACCCAGGTCTTTCTCTTTTTCCATTATTTCATTCTTCCATCATCTGATGAAATCCCAGTAGATAGCAGCAGTTCGTCTTATCAGTCATAAGTAAAGAAGTCATAAGCTTAGCCATGCAAAGAACTAATAACAGGGACCCTGTCAAAGGGCACACTGCTGGCTCATGTCCACCAACACCCCCAGGTCCCTTTCTGCCTGGCAGCTTTCCAACCACTCCTCCCCAAGCCTGGAGCCTTGCCTGGGGTTGTTGTCACCCGAGTGCAGGACCCAGCACTTGGCCTCACTGAACCTCATCCAGCCGCCCCCAGCCCATGGCTCCAGCCTGTGCAGCTCCCTCTGCAGACCCTCCTGCCCTCCCCCAGACCCACACTCCCACTGCATTTCATGTCATCTGCAAATTTACTGAGGGTGCACTCAATCCCCTCATCCAGGTCACTGATGAAGATATTAAACACTTGATGTCCTAAACAAGGCATGAGAGAAATCAAGGAGCAATTTATCAATTAATGCTCTCTAAAGAGATGGACAGAATTTCTTTAGGTGAAATACATGAGCAGAGAACAAAGATTTTTCCAATTAAAAGAATAAGAATTTTCAGGTTTTTTGGTTACTGTTCCAGCATCCGTACTAACATGTTACACATCGCTAATTTCCAAAGTAAGCATTTTAAGCTTCTGATAAGGCAATTTCTAATGGCTTCTAATGCTTTTAATTAAATGTGTTTTACATTCTCTTTTGAACAGTGGTGGATGTCTGTAGCCTTGGAAGAAAACTCATCCTTCCTACCTTCCCCCTCTCTGCCATCTCCACCTCTTCAGTTCACAAACCCCAAACTCCATATGGACAGGAAAGAGATTTCTGCCTGGAGCTAATTAATTGGAATGTACTGGCTAAATGTGGACCAGGCCAGATTTTTTTTTTTTTTAAAGCCAATTACCATGAACATTTTGCCTGATTAGAGTTACCAGCCGTGCCATCAGTTTGTGCCTTAAAGCACACAGGAGCTCATGGGTTATTCTTAGTCATGCAAGAGTCTGTTCATTTTCCAAAGTTATTTGGCATACAGTTTAATCATCCTCACACAACTGTTGTTGGGGTTCTTGCTATGGCATCTTTTCTCTACAGTTTGTTGCTTCTATCCTCTTTCTACACAACTCTGGAGAAGCCAGAGCCTATAGAAGTATTCTAAGGCATTTCTGTTGTATCAGGTAATCGAAGAAAGAAGGTCTGTTAAAAGAAAAGGTATCAATCTCAAGCTTTATTCTTGTTCTCTCCTTTCTTTTTATAACTCTGGCCGTACCAGTCTTCACAACTTGACTTCCAGATTTATCACCAGTCTCTCCATGCGCTAGGTAGCGATGATGCCCCCGCTCTTTCTCTTCCACATCTTTCCTCTTGCCCAGTGTTCTAGGCCCATCCAGCTTGCTGGCAGTCTGCACCCACCCTGTCTCATCGCTGAGCTCCCCTTGATCGGGCGGCCTGTAGTAGACACCAGCCACAAGACTGCCTTTGTTATCTTGATCCCCGATTCTTCCCCATAAGCTCTCGACCTCCTCGTGGCTGTTCTTAAGGGACAGCTCTGTGCAGTCCATCAATTTTTTAACATAAAGGGCAATGCTGCCAGCCCTCCTTCCGCTCCTGTCCCTCCTGAACAGTCTGTGGCCATTGATAGCCATGCTCCACTCCCAGGATTCGTCCCACCAGGTTCCAGTGATGGCCACTATGTCCTGGCCTTCCTGCAGCACGGTAGGTTCCAGCTTCTCCTGTTTGTTGCCCAGGCTGCATGCGTTGGTGCAGAGGCGCTTCAGCTGGGCTGCTGGATGTGTTAGCATCCTAGAGGGCATCCCTTTAATCCCCGAGGGTGTTCCTTGACTACCCTGTCATTCTCCTATTCCTCTAAGCCTGGCATGTTGTCCTGTTGCTTATCAGGGATGATCACAGCATCACCACTCCCTCCCCCCTTAGCATCTAATTTAGAGCCCTGTGAATCAGCCCTGCTATCTCTTAGACAAAAATCCTTGTCCCCTTTTGAGACAGGTCTCTCCCCTGAGAGGGTAAACCAGAGGAATCAGAGGGTGTTCCAGCCCTCTGATCATTTTTGAGGCCCTCCTCTAGACCCACTCAAGCAGGTCCATGTCTCTCTTACAGTGGGGACCACAGAACTTCACATAGATCTGAAAAAGAATTGTGTTATTCAGATTATAGCCCTGAGTAATGTAAAGCAATGTACTGTTGTTCAGTATGATGTAGAAGCTCATTCTGAGAATTTGGAGGAGTTGAAGATTTCTACCTGTTAGTACCAGATGAACAAGATAAAGTATTTTGTTGAGGGCAGTTGCCAGACTGTGAAGAGTATGGGATAGATTTGCAAACAAGGAGCAGTAAATAGACATTGCAAACTTAGCATTTAGAAATGAGAACTTAGAGCACAGAGGTGAAGCGGGTGAAATGATACCAAGTGAGATCAGAATGGTAAGTAGCATGATGACTGGGATTTGTCTTAAAATACAAAAGATAAAGAGTATGTTGGGAAAGAAAGCAGAGCAGGATAGAAGACTAAACAATTCACTTGCCCTTGATATTACCAGAATTAAATTGGTTGTTTTATTTCTCTAGTTCTGATATCTGCAGTGCAGCAGTCAGTTTTGTTGGCCCACTTCAGACCCATAAGCTTCTTAATTGATTCCATGGCTAGATAAAATAAATTAATTCTGCTGGTGTGTGATGCAGCTTAATGAATACTGTTTCTGAATATTGAAAAATACTGGATTAACCCTCTATCATCCCAAGAAAAACGATAAAACTATACGTTCTTAAAAGCAGCACATTTTGGGTTTCTTTATTTTACCCCTGCTTTTGCTTTTTCAGGTTCATAATTTCAAGTGTTTTTTTTTCTATAAACATAAGGGGATAGAGGAAACTTGTAAAAAAATGAAGTCTAATGTCATATAATGTTTAGTCCCTTTGAAATATCTACAGTTTAAGTAAAGGCAGTAATGTATAGCTAAATTTATGTCTAGAATCAATGGAGTCTAAAACTGTCTAGTGATGTCCACATTACTTTGCCCAACTAAATCATTCAAATGTAGTTTCAGTTGTTTGGTGACATAAATGTATTTCATGTCTTCCCCGTATTGAGCCTTACAGGCACACATTCCAAAGGCATAAGAAGTGCTGACATCTAGAATCTAAGCCTTGAGTGCATATCCTAGGCTCTGGTTTTTTAAGTGCAGAAGTGTTCAAACAGTACAGGCACTGTTTCTCTATCAAATAAAGGTTTTTTGAACGCCAAATGTTAGAAAGGCTTTGGCAATGATTTCACTTGGTGATTATGTTTACTGAAGAGCAATAATATTGTGTTGAAAAGCATATGACAGCTATGAATAGTATTTTTCTCCACCTAAAATCTCTAAATCATGTTATGTTGTGGTTATTTCAAGCTGTGTGTGGAAGTAGTTGCAGTTTTAATCTGAAGCTGATTGATCCATATCAGCAAAGTCACTGCTGTATACTCGACAGATGGATCAGGAGGCTGAGGGCTGGTTTGTGCAATAAGTTATATTTTAATTGTTCTCAGTATATGATATCCAATTCTACAAAGACTAATGACTAGTGAAATATCATGGCTGATATGTTGCATAGTTAACATAGTAGAAATTCTCTCCTTCTTACAGAAGTGTTCAGTAATTTAGTAAAAAGAGAGCTCTAATCTAGGACGGTTTGCATACAGACTGCAGTGTCCTGAGTGAGCAATAGGCTTTGGTTGTGTCACCACTAGCCCACAGATAACTGGTAAACCTTGCAGTGTAGGCTGAGAGTCTGCTAACAGTTCATATGTGTAAACAACATTATGTTTTGAAATATTTGTTTCATGGGTGGAATTTATGTATAAGTGCAACATGAATTTTCCTGTAAACATGAAATTCTAATGTCATTTATTACAAAATTACTCTTTATAAGACACTATATGTTTGTTAACTCTTTATGTAGCACTGAAGATAGGTTACTTCACATAGTGTGTACTCTAGTTTAAAAAGCAGAAACAAGTACATGTTGACCTGATAATTACTTCCAATATACCTTGGAATTGAGTCACATCATTTCAGTATCAACAGGATACTTTAAATATTTTCTTCAGGAAATATTTTTTTCATGTTTTCTTCAGGAAAGGCTCATCCTTTTTTAAAAAACATTTTTACCATAAAATTGCACAGAATAAGAGCCTAAATACTATTTCCATATATTAAGAAGGTGGTTTTGCCGTGGTTTTCAGTTTACTCTGAAAAACAAATAAGAGAGGGTATGTCTGAAGAACAAAATCGGTCTCTACAGTCAAGAACACGTCAGCCTCTAGGTTTTATATATAATTTTGCAAGTTGTGATAATGTAATTAAGCATAGTGTCCTTGGTAATGCCAGGTAATTCCCATTTTATCATTTTTGCACAGGGTGTATACTTACAGCACCTTCCATGCAAATCACATTTATCTGATTTAAAGGTTGTGGCTGCACCTTCACAAACTGGAAGGAGAGAAGGTGAAGGAGGATCTTGTGCAGCAGCCAACCAGTTCACAACTGGGAGTACCGACCCACCATGAGGACAGGAGACACCCAGGTGACAAGATTGTTAGACTCCTATAGCCTGTGCTTACCTGTAGGGTCTCACAGGAGCCTCCTTCCATTGCATAGGAGTCCAGGGCTGCAGTGACAGGCATCTCCTGTCGTATGGTGAGAGGCTCTTCTCTCTACTGCATAGTGTCTCCAGCTTAGCTCTGAGAAACCTGCTCTCCCAAAGCTTTCTTGCTGCTCCCAGAGAGTGGAGTTTCTAGCAGAGTCCTAGTGGAGTTTGCCAGAGCTTTCCCTTTAAGAAGCAATGCTTCTGGAACTGTGAAAACGTTTCTTGTGAAGATTGTTGATACCAAGAGAACTCACTATCTGAAACAGCTTGGGTTCAGAAAAAAACCTTTTAAACCTGAGTGTCCACTGCACACCTTCTTTTTACATGTAGACCAAGTAAGGTGTTATAATGTGTCCAAGGTCTCACAGGAATACATGGAAAGTTGCAAAAGAGTAGGCAGCAGTGGATTAACTATTGAAGAAAACAGCGCTAGACAGATCTAAAATGTACTAGAATATAGGCTATTTTCATTCACATAATACTATTTTAAAATCTATATTCTAGTATATGTTAGTTCTGTAAATTGCTAACAATTCTGTTAATTTATAATATTAGAAAACTGCAGCAGAAGTGTTCTTATATTATTTGAAAATATGTTGTCCTGTAGTCCTGCTACAAAATATAAGCATTTTTTTGTTTGATGTGTTGTTACAGAAATCCTTTCTGTCAGTTAGAAGTATTAGCTTAATTTTGAGAATATAGAAATCATTATACCAAAATGAGCCTAAAGGTCATTAAATTACAAAAACAAGATTTATAGCAGGTGACTCAGTTATGCATATTGACTATGAGATTCAGAATTGCTCCTCGAAGGATCACAAGCCCTACTGTAGGGAATCCTAGTGCCTTCGACACTTCCTGAACTCATCCTCAGTGTCCCACCCTTTTCCTGTGACCACATCTTTTCTTCGTTGTAAAGAAGCCAAAAATCCATGAAACTGGCTTTGAATAGTCAGGACTATAACCTGAAGCTTGTATATATACAATCCTGAAACAGCCCCATGCTGCCAGTGTGTGTACATCACCAGGCCATGGGGGAAAGCATGTGGCTGTCACCTCTCTAAAACAGGCTGTGGCAGAACCAGGTACCCTTCTCTTCTCATTTACAAGGCTGGCCATGCTGTCACATCACTTACTGGAGCCCTTCCAGGAGAAAGGGCATGTTACACAAGAACTCTACAAGAAATTCTGGATTTAGAACAGCTATGAGTGTGTCTGCAACCAAACCAAAGCTTCCCTCACCTCATAGCCATCCAAGCAGACTAGCAGACAGTGTGAGACTCTGTGTGCATATATCACACACGTCTACACAGTCCTTTAGCTTTCAGAGAGTATTGCACCTCAAATACTGGCTAAAACATGGTTTAATGGTGAAATCCAACTGCTGGCATCACAACGGCTCTGTGAGGCAAAACTGCCCCTGGCTGACCTTCAGCCAGCAAAGGTGCATCAATTTTTAACTGTAGTGACGTGCAAGGCCAGCATGTCACTAAGAAAACACACAGGTTTATCCACACAGTTTATCCACAAGGAAGGCTTACCTTTACTTGGTTAGAAAGCATTTCTTGGTTCTGCTTTCCAGACCAGGTTCTCCTTAGGCACTCAGACATAAAATGTCTGGGAATATTTCTACCGGTTGCTTGGACTGTAAACTGAAGAACAAAACTCCATGTTTATTTCCTAGACAGATAATCCCACTTTACCTTCTTCCCACCCTCAAAATCCTATTCTCTTCCTTATTAAGATCAGGCAACTGAGAAATGTTGTAGGATCAGATCTTAGTGACTCCCTTTTCTAAGTCTCTTGGTCCTGGTTCTTTCAAGCTCATGCTGTAGAGTGCTATTGTGATGAAGAAACAGGACTCTGCTGCCTATGTCTGTTGTGTTAGGTAATGCCTTTAAACAAAGGGGACAAGTGTTCTTGGTCCTCAGAAGGAGGAGCCGTGTTCTTGCTGCGTGGAGCCAGTGGTTCAGCTGGTATTGAATACAGTGAACAGATGTAAAAAAAAAAAAGGGTTTGGGCAGCCTCCAAAGGTAGCTTCAGCACAGAGCTGAGAATTTGTGTGGAGAGACCTGCCTGTCAAGACCGGAGGAGAGGATTGTGGCTCGAGTAGCCATATGTTGTGTACTGGGGGGAGGGAGGGCTGCTCTGTCAGGTTAAGGCAATTGCTGGATGTCTGGTCAGACACCCTGAGACATTACTTGGGTGGAGATGGCTACAGTTTTCTCTGCTGGGGCAGTGTCACTTAGCACCAAATATTGCCAGACAGCCTGTAAAAATATGTCATTGTTAGCCTGTTGACACTTAACTTCTTTGGGAAGTGCCTGTGAAAGATGAGTTTGGTTTGGTTTTTGTTTTCGTGTAGATTTGTTTTTCATTCTGCCAGTCTCATGCAGACATGAGCAGCTAAAACTTGGCTTCATTCTGTTTTCCATTCTGACAGAGTGTGGAGTTCTTGGGAGGAGAGGGGGTCCCTCTGCCTAGCCTCTGGAGGCTTTTAATTTGGTCATAGGGAACAGTGAAGAGTTGACATTTCTGAGGCCCAGATGTGTTCCTTATGAAAGTGCCTTCAGTCTGTCAGGAGCTGTCAAATAATAGTAAAAGTCACATCTTGACATGCATTGGTGAGTGGAGAGCTGTCCCAGGGTGTGAAGTTTCTAGATAGGTGAGGAACAGATCAGGTGCCACTTGAGCAGCGCTGTAAGGCCCAATAAATGGTATTTTGGCTGGGATGCTTTCACCACAGCAGTCGTAATACGTGAGCTAATGTGAGTGTGGATGTGTCCTTAATAAATAATAATTGCAATTTGACAGCTCCATGGCTTGGGCTTAAAGGTTAGGCAGAGAACTTGTAGCTATCCTTTTCTTTTCACACTCCTAATTACACCCCATGTGGAAAGAGAAGAAACCCAAAGTTTATGCATATTGAGATTATTACCTTAATACCTCATTAAGATAATACTATTAATTACCTATTTATATAGGTAATACTAATACTGATTAATACCTCAGCATTACCTTATGCATCTCAGCAAAGATGGAAGGAAATGCCCTACGTGATGGAGAATTTTGCAAATGGTGATTGTAACTGTAACTTTATACAGGGCAGCCTCTCCGTCGTGTTGTGCTGCCTTTCCTGTTCACCAGGAAGATTATAAAAAGCCATAAGAACCAAGCCTCTAGTCCTCTGCAAGCTGAACTCCTCAAAGCTTCCTCCTCTAATGTCATTGGAGAAAAATCCTGGCTTGTCTACATCCAGCCTTCTTTCTTAACAGCTCCCTCTTTCTACCACTGGTTTTCAGAGATGCCAAAAATGTGATTTTCCTGCTCAAAAGACACTGCATGACAAGTAATTCCTCTCAGCAGTGCTTACTTACCAGATGACTCCAGAACTTCCAGGAACTTCGTGCTGCTCTTCCTTCCTCCCATCTTAGCACTGGGTGGTGATGCATATGCTTCTGCCATCTGTAAAAACACTGGATCTGCCTAGCACAGCCAGAGCCTCCTGCACACTCAAAAGCAGAGACATGTCTGCAGACGTGCTTTCTCTGGGCATAGGATTTGCCTATGACATACACCACAGATAAGCCTCATTTACAAAAGATAAAAAAAAAAGTCAAAAAAAAGTGGTTCTAACGTCCATCTTTGCTTCTGCTTAGCAAACGTAGAAGTAGAGAAACAGTTGCAATGTATTTGGCAGAAGCCATTAGTGAACAGACAGAAAGACTGTTGCAGGTCTTTGTTCATAGAGCTCCCCAGGTTCTGCCCTCTTACGGGATCCAATCCCTGAGTCTGGAGTGTGGCCTCTAGGAATAAAAACAGAAAAAGCTGCCCACAATACAGACAAATTTGCAGCGATTTTATTTCCTCAGCAGGGTGTTTGTTCAAATCTTAGCACTGAACTGTTAAATCATACAACCAAAGCCTGGAGCAAAGCATCTCGGCCAGATTGTCTTTGTGTAGGCAGCTGCATAGAGATGCACCTTGTTAAGTCAGTCCTGGCAGTGAACGTGCCAGGGGTGTTTATCTAGGATTTGGGGTCAGACATCTTCATACAATCTGCTCTGTAAGTATTTCCCTAATGAATGTGAGCAAATCTGTCTTCCTAGCTTCTAAGTAGAATTGAGTTACTGGCTAGAGTGGTTAACCTGAGTCTTCATATGGTAAGTGATTGTATTAGGAAGACGAAGCCAGTGTGTAAGAATTTAAGGCACATGTATGTGTATATAAGACAAGGTAATATGCACACAAAGGGGAAAAAAGTTATTGGCCGTATTTCCTGTAGATTATAAGGGCAGAAGAGATGTTTCATTCTGATGGTTAATTACTTCCGTGTCAAAGAGATACTATGATCATAAGGGTAGAAGTTAGGTAGATTAGGGTAATGAAGTAAAACGTACATCAAAAAATGCCTCTCAGAAAAAGAATGAATGATAGATACATAAGCTAAGTTAGTACTGAGTCCCCCAGTCTTCACTCAGAGACAGTTTATGTCCTATGACTCTTTGCAAAGCTGAAGACATAAAGTGACTGAACCAAATTAGTAAGTATTCCCAGCAGTTACCAAACAGTACTCCAGCTACTGAGCAATTTAGACTCAATCACTGCAGATGTCAGTGGATATTTGGAGACACCCACCCCTGACAGCACTTTAACAAGGCAATCCAGTTTGACATCCCAATGCAATAGTTTTACTGTGAAGTCTTTTTTTGTTTGTTTTGATCACAATATTTCTGTTACACTATTTTTCAGGTCCTGATTATATCAAGCAAAAATTTCAAGAAGGAGTAGAGGTGAAAGAAAAATCTGAAGAAAAAGTTCAGGAAAATCTGCCTACCCCAAAAGAGTCACCTCACTTTTATCGAAAAGGTACTACACCCCCTCGAACCCCAGAAGCAAGTCCAAGACATAGTCCTCTTTCTTCTGAGCCATCTCCTTCAAAACAGCTGAAAAAGCAAACCTCTAGTTCTGAGACAAGATCCAGTCAAGAAAAAATGCTTTTAGCCACTGAGAATATAACACCCATAATTAACAAGCCTTTATATTCAAAAGCTCCCGTGAAGGAGGAAATAGCTGTGAAACACCAGCCAAAGTTTTCAGCCCATCACAATCCCACCAGCACAGAGAACGGGGAGCTGCATGGTCATTACCATGGCTATTATGTTAAAACGAATGCCACAGGGCTTCCACAGATGCTCAGGGAAGAAGATGAGTATGTCAACCCATCCCCGTCAGCACTTGCACAGGTGCCATCCTCACAGAAGTCACGTCCTGCTGGATCTGAGGATAAGCCACATGCCAAAGAAAACAAACCTGACATAAAAATTAAGAAACCAGAATTTGCTGTACCAAAGAATCCAGTGAATAACGAGTCACGTTCAGCAGTGGGAAACAGCTCGGTGAGTACTGCAAGAAACCCCTTAACTTTCACTGCCCTTCTGCCTCCTAGCACTGAGCTTTGCAACCTAGAGAGAGGTGAAGCTCATTCCTGTCAAATCTTCATCTGAATACAGTCTGCTACACCAGACTGCAATGAAGAGCAAATATTCCAGTCCTTTATATTATCCTTCTGGGAAACTGGGAAGGGATAGTTGAGAGCTAGATACCCGCAGACTTTGGGAACGTGAATCCCTATCGCAGCCATAAGCACAGAAGTGTCTCAGTGTGTGTATATGTGCAAATATATATATATATATATATATGTGTGTGCTTTCTGTGTTCACGTAGATACATAAGTGCAGAAATATATATATATATTTCCCCCCTCAAAACAGTGTTTGTTGTACTTGTGCAGTACTGGGAGTAGCAGTCGTACTCTTCCCCAGAGGTCTACTTCTGACTGCTGCTGGAGACACCATGCTGGCCTGTGGTCTGATCCAGTGCAGACAATCTCCCATTTGCATTTTTTTCTCAGTGTTGATTGTAGGCTCTAAACACAGGCAACTTGTGTTCAAATACAAACTGTTTTAAAATGCATACTTCTGGCAACACTTGTGTTTTGCAACGACATGAAAAATTATACTTTCTTTTTCATCAGGAAATGGAGAAGGAGTTTTAAAACTACAGTCAGCTCAGTGTAAATCTGAATCTCATTGTTATTTAGAAATAACAGAGCTATCAAGTTATATAGAAAAAGAGGGGTGACTAGTAGCATTTCTATTCCATGTTAGAAGAAAAAGCCAGGTTATCAAATTCAGAATCTCTGATAGTAATAAAATTATTTTCAGATGACAAGAAACCCAGGAAAATGTTAGCTGTAACTTCAGAACCTAAAGTTAACCTTTAGTAAATGATAATTTTCATAATGTTTCTTTTTTATCAGCATTCTTTGAATCATTTTTGGTACTCCAGTAGGAAAAAAACAGTGTGTCATTATTGATGGGATAAACAGAATGACCCGTTTGATGAGATCCAGGTCGCCTAGCTCTGATCTCAGGCAAAACAGTTGAATAATTGACACCAGACTTCATTAATAAAAAATTTAAAAATAAAGAGACGTTAGAATTTCTAACGGACATGCGTTGTAAAAGACAAGTTTGTCATGCTCAGCTTTGACAAGAGGGATCATATCCTCAGTCAAGAAGGTGACTTGATTTGCTTTTACACAGTTACATATTCTGACCAGGAAGCCAGGAGTAATGTGGAAGCTAAATGTCACATTAAAAGAAATTTTAAAAAACTGATGATTCTCAACAAGGAATTAGAAAAACATCAGTACCTTCTTATTATTGTGGTGAGGTCATTCTTGCATTAATTCTGCTGCTGTATTTTATTAACGTTCTTATTAATGACACGGAAGAGGAAATAAAAATGTCACTCATTAAGTTTACAGAAGTCTCAGAGACCAGGAGGTGTGTCAGTAATGAGGAGCAGTCCGTGTCAGTCCATGTCAGAGCAGTACTGAGGCTGGCCCAGGTGACCCGCTCAGGCAGATGCAGGTACCCTTACCCCTGTGCAGCAGTTAACAGAGCACGGCCGTGCAAAGAAATCCGACACATTGATTCACCTTCAGTAAGTGCACTTTATAAAATAGTCTCCCAAGCTAACAGGCAAATGTGTAAGAAGATCCATTAGCTGGACAGCTTCAGATAAGTCTTATTTTAAGTTGCTTTTAGTGATATTAGTAACCATAACATCGGTTCTCAGATGCCGGGTTTTGGGAGCTGTTGCTGAATAGTTTGATAATGAGCATTTTGCCAGGATGATGTCCTCTGGTT
>NW_008621140.1:550-13483 GCF_000691845.1 Merops nubicus | reverse complement strand
GAAGATTATCTCCTGTTCTGTGCGGATCAAAGTAGATGGTCACAGTGGTTTTGTAAGCTGCAAATCTGTATTACAGCTGATAACAGCCCTTTGACCTTTCAAATCTCACAGATATAACTTCTATATAGGGTAACACAAAGCCATCAAGCTTGTGAATGTTGAGTGAGCATGCACAGAAATTTAGACTAGATTGGAATTTTTTGTTCAGCTCTGGTGCAATAAGTGGCTAGAAATAGTTCTTATTTTCCTACATTCCACCCAAACCAAATAATGGTTTGGAGCAGAGGGAGTCTTCGCCTTAAAAAACCAAGCAGGGCACCTGAACAACCGTTTATTGACCTGGAATAATCAGGGTAGGGACCGTGAACCTCTAGCCTCTTATCACAGAAGGCAGAAAAGTGATGAGACACTGTACATTAGCTACTGTTTGTTTACTGATATTACAGGTCATCTGGGAGCTGTCCCTCTGCTTCATTTGGAGCACCCTAATTGTATTAATCTTACTATCTGCATTTCAATAAGGAGTGAAGGTAGAGTTCAGGAACTTGCTTTTATTATAATGGCATCTTAAGATACATGTCGATGTGTTTTTTTCAAAGGTGAATTACCATACGTGTCTCTAAATTTGTCCTTGTAGAATAAATTTCCTACATCCTCATTTTCTTTAAATGCTGAAATGAGTGAAAATCCTAGAACAATTAAAGCAGAAGGGAGTCTGTTACTGGCCTAGTATGCTGAGGGAGAGACTTAGTACAGCCTGACTGTTAACAGTGCTTGGAGACTTTTCATTTTTAGTATCACCTTTCAAATGCAGAAAAACACTGGCTGTTCTGCAGTGCCCCTGGACTGAGCTCAGTAATGTGCTGGAGTTGTGTTGTGGCTAACCTAAGAGTTCACAGCTACTGAGCAGAAGCCAGATCAGTGAATTTCTCTTTACCCCAAACACTTCCAAATGTCCAGAGACTGCAGAATTCTAGGGTTACACAGGGGAATTACTTCATTTTAGTCAGTAATTGCACTTGCTTTATCGTCGTTCTGACAAATTACTTTGTTGTGGTTTGAGAGTAAATCTGCCTTAGATTTTCCATAGAGGTTTTAAAATGTATTTGTTAGGGAATATAAAGCAAAAAGAACTCTCACACTTATGAAAAGAGAATGATAAAATGTGGTTTTGGAATGCAAAAATTAATCTATAATATTTATTGAGCACTTTCAGAGTTTCTGAAAGTGCTGTATAAAATTGTGCTGTACTTTTTTCAAGTTTCCAGTGAGAATGCATTAGGAACACAGACAACGAATGTAAGGTTTTAATTCCTTTCTTCCATGTATCTAAATCAAAGCCATTTCTCATATATGAGTGAAACACAGACTTTAACGTAAATTTTAAAGTACAGAAAAGTCTGCAGCAGCTGTTTTAGTAATCAAATTAATGTTTTGGATTTTCTGTGGATCTTACATACATAAGAACTGCATTGAATATCATCTATACCATAGGTTAGCTGTAGGAATAGTATTGATTCTCGAGATATCCACGTTTCTGACATTATCCTTGAAAAATATCAGCACATGCTTTTTCTGCCACACATATAAATGTGTTTGGATGCTTAGTTTCTGATGCTCAGATATCAAAGTTAAAAACCATTTCAGATGTCATAGGAAAGAGTCAAGTTGAAAGCATGCATAAAGCACGATGGCAAAGTCATCATTCGTCAGCTGCTCCAAAATAACTGTCTGTTTTCAGGGATCTACCCTAGAGAAATGAAAGGTAAATCATGTGTTTCACTGAGAATTAGGCACCTTCAAATTACCTTCGATTTACAGCAGTGTAAAGTGGCACGGAGACAACTTGACCACAAACCAGCACTAACTGTTATTTCTGTCTTTTTTTTTGCTTGTTAGCAGCTTCTAGTCCCAGTATCAGCTTGCATGCTGCTATCCTTGAATATGAATATGAGCTAATTTGAGACTATCTTGGATTTGGGTAAAAAGTCAGATTGAATTGTCGTGTACGTTCATGAACTCACATTTTATTTCCCTGCTACGTGTCCAGGTGTTGCCTTAGGTCAGGTACAAGCCCAGACACAAGTGTTCCACTATATTGTCATTTTTTCACAACCACACAGAATGTTTAGCATGGTTTTTACCTGTATCTTATACCAATAAGCTTTGCTGAATGTTACCCAGTGTGCTTCTACTCTCATCTCTTTGTTCAGTCAACACCCAGTTGGTAAAGAATATAGATCAGCGTTTGTATGGTCCTAAACAAACAAAACATCTGAGCAACAGCTTTATGCTAAATTGAATGGACACTCCTAATGCAGTGGGATTACAAAACTAGTCTGAATATTTTGTGGCACTACACTGTAGGAAAGTAGCTTTCGTAAAAACTGTGTAGTTATATTTTTAACTACATAAGCGTGTGAGTTACTAGAAGCTGAAAGGGCAGTTTTTAAGCAGGGCTGGAATTTTTCTACTTCAGCTTCTTCAGTGCACCTGTTCTAGTCACTCTTGAACTATTCAGACTAATTTTGGGGGTTGCTATTTTAAGCCCTTGCAGGACTCTAAAGTCTTATTTATGGTATTTGTCTTAGAGCATTAAATGCTCATTTCCTACCTGTCTACAAAACCAGGTAGTAGTCTGTTGCATAATAACCATGTGCTCCACAAATACCATTTGATCATTTTTTAGCACATCAGGAAATTCTGCTCTGGACTGAAATTTGTAGTTATCACAAGAGGAAGCAAAGTGGCTAAAAGAAATGATATTTACTTCTCTATGTATAAAGCATAGAGTCAGTATCATAAACAAATAACCCATTTTTCTTTGATCTTCATATAAAATCAACAATGCGGTTCTTAAGGTGTCACTTTCCTCTGCCTTTGGAGATGAGAATTCTTGATTCAGACCCCAGCCTCATTATTCTGGTGAGGTTGTTACACCTAACCTGACTGACAGGTGCATCAGCAGAGTCCCCTCCCACTCCACCAGGCTTCAGTTCCTTAAGACTGCACTAATGCTGTTTGAGCTGCAGATCCCAGCTTCTAACTCAGACAGAAGCTGTCGTGCAGCTATCAGGATGCTGTTTCAGGACATATTTCAGGTAATGAATGAGTTCCTGCCTGGCTCCAGTGAAGTCCCCATAGGTCCAAATTTTTCTTCAGTAGTAGTAAATCCACTTGATTTCTGTGGATGTGATTTTCAAATACACAAATCAGATGGCCAAATCCTGATGAATTTTAATGATACTAGGCAACGATCTTCACAATTAGCTACTTCCTTGCAATTCCTGGTGCAGTGTCACTGTAAAATCTTCAGGTGTGATCCCAAACTCTAAAGGAACTGTTGACCTGATTCTGATCACACGGGGGGAGTCCCTTTTAGAATCATAGCAGCATAGAATGGCTTGGGTTGGAAGGGACGTGTGAAATCCACCTAGTGGTTCCACTGCTGTTCTGTGACCCAAATGGTCACTGGCAAGTAAGTATCCTTGTTATTCAAAATCCCTTTTACTAAGGTGACCTTAAACCTAATCTTCAATTTCCTAATGAGTATTTTAAACATTCTGCCATTAGGCAAAATGTAACTGCTGCTGCCAATACCATTGCCCTTATGGCAACCTACAGCACAATGGTAGTCTCAGTCATTGTTTGAACTTGGATGACTGACCCCTCAGGATGTGAACAGGTCCTTCTGGACAGGTGCAAAGGGAACTCTATGGCTTTTATGGTTGGAGGAGGTGCTGATTTGGGTTAGACTGCCCAGAGATTTAAGGAGTACTTCACGTGGGTCAGGAACCTGGTCCCTGCCTGGTCCGCCGTGTGACAGCTGTGCCAGCGTGTGCTCTGGGGGGAAGGGTCCAATGAGACTTCCAGAGGAGACCAGGGGTTATAAAAGTGACACAAGCACTGTTTAGCTTGCCAGTTACACTGCTGCAGAAGATTAATAATAGCAAGTTCTTACACCTTAGCATTCCACAAATTATATAGCTAATGTTGGCGTTGTCATGAAGCATAATGAACTTTAGCAAGGCGTGTCCCGTGTGGAAAGCGAAAAACATGCTGGGATTTCTAATGAAGTATATGCCTTCTTATGCCAGCCAGTGGTCCTTATGTATTTGTAGCTGAGAAGACAATCTGCAGAGATTTTTGTGGTGGGCTTTCTTTGGTTTAGGAAAGTATTTCCTGAGTTAAGAGTTTTTCAGTTTCTATTTACAGTAAATAGATGTGCAACCTTAAAGTATAAGTGTATACAAATTTTTGTGAAAATACATTGTAGTAAACCAAATATGTTAGGAAGAAGAAAAGAACTGAGAACTTCCATCTGTTAAAGCTGTTATTTCAAGTTGCTCATTAGAAGGAATCCGTCTTTTAAGTAAAATTATCCAAAATTGCTGAAAAGAATTGAAAGCTTTGTTCTCTGGCTTCGCAGTAAGACTAAAACTATGTGGTGATTACGTTTCCTAACAAAGTTTGCCTCTAGCTAGGAAGAGAAGGAGTGCTTTGACTTTTCATGTCTTCAATACATAGGTCTGTAAGGTAAGTGACAGAGTAAATCAAAACAAGCTTAATTTTGCAGGTGTAAAACTGCTATTTAACCTGTAATGGAAGTATTGCTGTGTGTGTTAGTGCAATGTTAGGTAACTGTTTCTTCCCCTTTGTTTATCAAAAAAGGGTATTTTTCTTCATAAAACACATTGTCATGTCTGTTTTGAAACGGGTTGGGATTAGAGGAGGAGCCTACTGTAAGGATGAAGAGCAGCATTCCACCTTTCCTAAAGTAGTTCAAGTTAGTTGCTTTGATGTATTTTAAATTGATTTTACACCAGTTTTGTGCGGATGGGTTTGTTTTCCTTAGCTTGTGCAGTTGCATTTGTCAGCTGGTCTAATCTCAGTGTGATGAAGAGCAGTGTGATAATACACTCTCACCTGTACTCATCCAGCTCATTTTCACACATATTTGGCTCACCTGAACGTCAGGGGTAGTGGCTGTGTTTCAGGAGCAGAGTCTAGCCTTAATATTTAGATAATACTTCAAAGGATGGTCCAGACTGGTAGAAATTATAAAGTCAGGTCATGTTCATTGCTGTGCACTGTGTGTAAGGTTGCATTAATTCTAATATCTTTATTTTATTTGCAGGGCCCTAACTCAGTCATGATTGCCCTGGTAATGCTGTTGAATATTGGTTTAGCCATTCTTTTTGTCCATTTTCTAACTTGATTGGAATTAGGAAAGGTAAGAAAGGTCTTTTTTTTTCATACAAAGTCACCATATCTACCCCACCTCAAATGATAAAGATTTAATATTTAATTTCTTTGCATACGTTTAATGTTCCCTACTTTAATTTTAGCTATGCCTGAATGTGATTCAACATAGTTATTTAATAATGTAACTGTTTTGACCCTTCAGTGAAGTCATGGCAACTAGTGGTGTTAGCCCACAGTTCTCTGCAGTTGTGTCATCAGCCTTTTAAATGGCACCTGTCATACTCAGGGAAGGAGGCTTGGAATTAGGATGGGATGCAAGAGAGATGAATCTTGGAAAATTCAGCCAGGGGCCCAGATCAGTGTCTCTGCTGATGGCTCGTGGCTTTGGGGTCCTCTGGAAGCTGAAGCAAGGAGCCATGTTGGAAAACAAAGAAAGTAATCTGCTGAAGCAGCCCTACCAGTGAAGTGCGTTGGCTTCTCCATGTGTCCAGCAGTGTGACTAAACTGAGAATGGATGGAGCTGCACTTTTTGTTGATGGAAGCTAACAGCTGCCTTACTATTTTACTGTCTGATGTGTTTAGTGGGGAGATGGGAAAACAACTGCCAGAGGAATGTGGTCAGAGGATTCTGTTGCTGTGGAAGTGATTCCAGAATTCACTCCTATCTCATTAGAAGAAATAGTTAGCAGCATCAGTCACCAGTCTTATTCCATTCCCTGCTGCTTTCAACATCTTCTGCAGTGTTCTGGGAAATTGAATTTCATTTGCCTGTGCATGATTCTGTTCATTCGTTGGTTTTGAAATTTGATGTATACCCATAACCTGTAGTCCAGCCTGGAGGAAGCTACCAGTTCTGCCTAGCAGCAGGAGCAGCAAATTGAAATATTTTTCTGAACTGAAGATAAAATTCTTAAATTCATTTTCCTAAACCTCAAGAGCCATTTTGCTTTAAGGTTTAATAAGTAATATACCATGACCATGAAATTTAAAGATGTTGATACCTTCCTAAAAGTGCTCAAATGCTTATGCCAGTAGCAAGGAAATTTTTCATAAAAATAGAATAAGAATCTTAAGCTGACATCAGCACATTCTGAACAATAGGTGGAATACCTGAATAAGCCAAGAAAGATGAGACACGGCGTTTGCATGTTGATTTTTTTTTTTCTTTTTTTAATTCTGGTGCTGTGACAATTGGTGATTTGAATTAATTATTATGTTTCAACACTGAGGCATTTTTCCAGCAGTTAAAATAAAGTCGTGTCTGAGTGCACATTTATGCCAGTGACAGTTAAGCTAAGTAGTGCTCACAATAAATAATCATACTTTTAAAGTAGTAGATTTGTGTTGAATACATTCAGGTAGAGCATTTAGAAACATTAAGTGATTGTTCATCAATTTGTTGCCTTCAGTGTCTTTAAAGTACATTTATAATTTTACCTCAGCACTTAAAAAGCCTCAAAATTTTCATTTGGAAAGTTTGTCTTAAGTCCTTTGTTCAAACAATGTGATCATGTTTCTTTTTATGTGCCATTATACTGTAATTATTATACCCTATATTAATCAAAAGCATGCTTATTTACTGAAAACATGTGGTGTGATCATTTGACAAGTGAATATTTTAAAGCTACAAAAAGCAAAGGGCTTGTATTATGGTTTATTTTATTTCTATTAGAAAATCTTTCATACAAAATAGTTTTTGAACCTGTTTGTAAACTTTCTAAGTGTTTGCATGGTTTAATGGTCGACGTTCTTACAAAGTACATTAGCATTAGCAAAGTGCATGAGTGCATCTTTTGGTGCAGGTTATTGGAGTAACACAGGTGTGGACTGAGTGTTGTGCAGCAGAGCAGCACGAGTAGGGCAGTAACACCCTGGTGTTTTTTACAGAAGTGTGTTGAGGATCCTGTGTTTTGACCAGTGTGGATAAAGAAGAAAGCAGAAAGAGAGCAAATTAAAACTTATATACGTATTATTTAAAAAAAAAAAAAAAAAGTTTAAATTTGGTTTTAAATTTAGGAAAGTAATTTTTAAATGGGAAAAAATCTCAAAATTTACTGTGTGAGCCTTGGCAGAAGTAAAATGTTCCATCCAACAGTTGAAATCACCCTGTCTCCTTACATGGGGAGGTAGTTTTGTAACTGATGTATTTAATTCCTACTAAACGATAAAATACGTTATGCTCTGGAAATAATGGGTTACAAAGCTTATGAAAATGTTTATAAATTTAAGTAAGCATGTTAGTACCATTTATAAATATGTATGATTTATAAGCTTTTTTAAGACAAAGCTCAAACAAATTGTTGGTATTTTTCTAAAATGTGCACAGCTGTATTTTACATGAAAGGCTATTTATAATTGGTTGTTATACTGTACACTACATTTTGGACAGCACAATGAAGCCTGCCAATGTACTTTAAAATGTCATTTTGTCTATTTACAGTTTCTTGCTGTCAAAGAATGAACTCTTTATCTATGAGTTTATTTTTAATTCTTGACCCAAAATGTAAAATGTACAGTTTTCACAACTGTATTTGCTCTAATAAAAATAAGTTGGTTATTAATAGAGTTTCAGACTAGTTTTTCCTGTTTATGAATTACTTTGTTCACTCTATGGAAACAGTTTTTCTAACAAATTCCATAAACGAGGAGGGGAGCAGGGAAGTGGGTGAAGTCCTGGCCACTCTGGAATCATTCTGTGTTACTGTTTTCAGCAAAGTGATTCCGTGAAACAAAAGTAAAATACATTTTTAAAAAAGGCATTTCCTGATATGCCTTCTTTTATCTTCTGATACAGGGTTTTGTATTTTTATAAACTTAGAATCTTAAATTGTATTCCCACTACTGGGGTGTTTTAATTAATCTGGTTTTAATCGGTGAGTTGACTAGTCCATTAACAGCTGTTCATGAAAGTGAATCAACAGCTTTCTTAGACATCCCTCCTCCAAGTCTTCACAGATCCAAAATTAACATGAAGTTTGTGAGTCAATATTCTACACAGAGGAAATTAACCATTACAGCTGTCTTAAAGCCACCACATCCTCTGAACAAGTAAATCAGCTGAGAATTTTGTTTTCTGTGGTTCTAGTTCAGGTTACTAGCCAACTGTACTGAAATATTAATGTTTAGTTGAGAAAGAGAGCAAGTTTTCTTAGTAGTACCAAGTTAATGGAAACATAATTTAATGGAAACTTTAGGAAGTAATTATTACTGTCTTGTTCTTTCAGCATGGAACTTAACTTTAAGAATTTGTATTTTCTATGCAATGAGCCACTCCCTAAAGAAAGTTCTTGGCTCTTCAAGTAAAGAAAAATAAATTCTCAAGAAAAATAAGCAGAAATAATTATAATGCCAGAAAAATTTAAAGTGCACTGAGACAGCTCTTCTCTGACATTTTGTGATCTACATTGCACATAACATGGTCAATAATAAAAGTAAAGTTGACATGAAATATTTCTTAAGTTCTATGAACATTCTAGTCCTTCCTTTACTTAGCATATGTAGTTCTTTGCCTTCCCACCAGCAAAGCAATACGGTTTCAAGAAGTGTGGAAACTTCCCCATTTTCTTTCCAAACAGAGGGATTTGGTTTGAAAGCAAAAATTCCCTGACAATTCCAAGACTACAATTTGCCTTTCAGGTACAAACTTATGTTTAAAAAAATCTTTACTACCACTTAATGCTGACTTTAAAGGAATTAAATGCCTCTTCACGAGCATTTGATTAAAAGTCTTGAAATAGTTATTTACATAACTTTTAATGACACATTGCATGTCTATGAAAAGCTCTTTTAAGATACAGTTACACAATATTAAAAGATTCTGACAAAGAATCTAGCAATAAAAGCCTGCAGAAATTCTTTACTTACCGAGCTACAGTAACATTCTTAGTTACTAACTAAACATCTTTAATGTTGTTAATAAAGCGTGGTTGTGAATTATATCTAAATGTCTTACTTATAGCTCATTTGAACCATTTAGTCAGGAGAGACAGTTCTACATACTGCTCTTCTGTGGAAATGGAATTCAGTAAACAAGGCACATGAAGAGAAGGGAAATTAAATGAGCCTTTCAAGTGAAGTAGTCTTCTCATTCATTTAATATTCAGAGAAACAAGAAAAAAATATTAATTATGTTAAGTTTGAGGAAGAAGCTGCATATCTATCTCATTTCTTTTTTTCTGCTAGTCGCAGAAACTGGAAAATCAGAGACTCCACACTTCCTGCCATTGTAGGAGGTAAATGTAGTTTCCTTACAAAGCATCTTTAAAAAAAAACTGTCTGTAACATCAGTGGCTTTTAGACTAGGAGGAAAAAGCAAAAACATCCCCTATCTAAACAGTTTATGTTGTGACTGTTCCTGTAACAGCTGAACAGATCCCTCAGCCCTATAAAACCAATAGCAAAAATGAAGCTGGTGGCAAGAATTTGTTAGAATCACTCGTGTTTCTTCAGTTTGTTTGCTGGGAGAAGGAAACCAAAAGCCGGGAACAGAGTTTTGTGATCTGGTAATCTAAACTTCATCATGTCAATGTGTTTGTTTCAGCTAATGTTTTTCACAGTGTTTTCCTGGTGATCTTGGGTGGAAACTTGCAGTATATTGAATGCCATGACTCCAAGAGGAAGGTTTTGAAGTTTTTCAGTGGTGGAAAAGAATAGGATTTTCCTTCTCATCCTTGAAATGGTTTGGGCTGGATTTTTACTGTGCTTTCACTATTTTTAAAATTATCTTTCGTCCTTCACTGCCCTCCCACCCCCCAGCTCTACCCAATTCCATTTACTCTGCTCTTCCCCCCACACAGCCAGCTGCCCCCAGGTCAGCACTGGCTCCCGGGCGCAGCAGGGCACGGGGAGCCGTGTCCTGGCTTCGGGCTGGGGCCAGGCTTCTGCATCCTGCTGGTACTGGTGCCTGCAACTGGATTCCAGTTTCAAATCTATACTTGTGGTCCCCTGTAACAGGACAGTGATTTAGACACAGTAGGTGGGAACTGGAAAGAAAATGACTGAAAATGCTGCAGACAGATTTGTCATGGCTCTTCATAATTCACAGAAACCAGCCTAACACCGTCACCGCTGAGGAAAGAATCTGGTGTAGGCTGGTTACAAACTGCCAGCAATGCCCACAGGAAGCCTGTGAAAAAGACTGGCCTTGCAGCTGAAGCTAATTCTCAGCTCAGGAGACCAAGGAGTCCTCCTGAGGGTTGTGATCTGCTGGGACAGTGTGGTATGATGATTTCTGGACTTGACAGACAAACATGTAGATTGTTAGATGGAATAAAATACATCCTCTGTTGGAAAACTGGGGTTGCTCACTTGCCTCAGCTTTCATATGTGTTCCTTCATGTCTTACACGGATTAATTGGACAGCTCTATGGAAATTGGGACAGATATATTTAGGCAAGGACTAGGTTTTACATTTTTAAGTGGCTTCAATGTTAATTAAGTAAAGAGCAATAAAAGAGAGAGGTTAATTATAGGCTTTAAGCCATAGCTTTTGAACTCTTTTTTTTTTTTTTTTTATGCTGATTTATCCAAATTGGAAGAAAATGCAGAATATAGTCAAGGAGGAAAATTCCAGGTGTTACCTTTCACAATAATAACGTGTATGTTTGTCCATGACAGTACCTGAATTCTTCTGAGATCAATACATGAATTTGAGAGAGGAGATCTCTCTCTCAGATTTCTAAACTGGTTCACCAAATAGCAGCTTGGCAGAGACACCGTAATACACCACGAAAGACAGATCTTGGCCAAGGATTCTGAGAAAGGCTGCCTGTATCTGAAGTCCTTAGTCTACACTGAATGACCTACTAGAAAAAAAATTCCAGCTCCTGAACCCCCCACAGTTACTATTCAAAGATATTTGTGGGGAGGGGCATGGAGGAGATGGAAGGAAAACACACACTACGCTGAAAACGGCAGCCTATGGAAATGCTGAATCTGGCCCAGAAGGTTGGAAGCATTTGGATCTGGATTTTGGATCAGCCATTGGAGCCACAGGCTCTGATTTTGGTATTTCAGTCGGAATCCAAACCCAGGTCTGATTCCAAGGGCACACAGCTGAAATGCTTGAACTGAGAGTGCTTTTAAGGAAGGACAGGGAAAAAGTTAAAATCAGGCTGCAGTGACTCTGAGTTCGTTAAACCATTGCATTCTGTGCTTCTGGAACAATGTCATTGACTGTATTTAACACTGCAGTTTTACTGCGTTCAGGGCATGTTCCACAGAATACCTCTGAAAGCATCATAATTCGAGATAATGGTGCTTAATTACTTATCTACTTTTAGCTGCAAAGTACTTTTGTCATGTAATAACACCCAGTTTTCAAAATTACTCTAAACTGCATTCCATTTTAATTATGAGAGTTCTAGATTTTGTTTAGGCCGCTGATGAGAAAGTCAGGAGAGGATGGGATCAGCTGCCATGGAAACGGCGAAGGCAGCATCACGGAGCACAGGATCACAGCGGGGGCTGGGGGGGATCTCTCAGATCACCCAGCCCAGCCCTCCTGCTTTTTGGTTTGCCCAGGAACGCGTCCAAGCAGGGACCGTGTGGGGACCTATGTGTGTTAGAGGGAAAAGGACTGCCTGGGGAGAAAAAAGATTAAGAAAATGGATGATACCAGACACAGAAGAAACTCAAGTTTGTTAAATAGGAATATGAAGAGGGTAGAAGACTGAGAAGTAGCTGTCATCAGTACACAAACAGCCCGTCTAGAGAGCTGCTTTCCATGGCCATAGGGATCAAGACACAAATAGATGGACTTAAATTGCATGAAAATTAAGATCCAAGTTAGGCACGAAGGAGAACGTTCTAATTGTAAGAATAATGCCTTTGAGTTAGTTTACTATGGAAATGGTAGGATTTCAGGTGAGGTTTGTTTTTATTCTGGCCAAGATTACGGATTGAGCGTGCCCAGCGTTCCATACAGCCCCTTCCATACTCACCCTGATGGAACCTGGGCATTACGCAGAGCTGCAAGGGGAGGGATCTGGGGAACTAGAGCATGAGCCCTTCTCTCCAGGAACACATAAATCACACAGGAGGAAGAGAAACTTCAGACGAGGAATTACTGCAAAAATAAGGTAGGAGTACTTTAGGACAAGCCCGGCAGGAGGAAGAAGAAAACATGAGCTGTAGTGAGTCCGGAAGAACGGGAGGACTTCAACCGAGTGCGCACATGAGCAGAGGGGACAACTGGCTAAAACTCCCAAATGCCAGCCTGGAGGAGGTGTGTGGTGCAGGAGCAGGCAAGAAGCACTGGGGGCTTCAGGCAGTCCTGCAGGAACGTCACTCTGAAGCACAGCAAAGATAGCTGCGAGCACAAAGACGACCCAGGAAGTAACTCCAAGGAATCGTCAGGGCTGCAAAGCCAGCAGAGTTGCCCATCCCTTCCGTTTCCTCAGCTGAAGGTATTGCGTAGGCTTTCATACAGGTAACTTTGATTATTGTGAGAATAATCAAAGTTACCAGGATGCACCCCTTGAGTAAATGTTCAGGAAAACGTCTGTGTCCAAAACCTGCAGTAAACAGCAGCTTGCTGTTACAGGAGGCTGCCTGGAGTTCCACTGAAAGAAATCAGCGATGCAGACATGGTACCAGTATGTTTTACTGACTCCTTGTCTGAAACCTCTCGAAGAAAAACACTTTTTATACAATGGGATTTTCCTGCTATTAATAAAGATGTGATAAAAGAAGAAAAAAATCAAACCAGTATATAATCATACAAACTTC
>NW_008621140.1:0-519 GCF_000691845.1 Merops nubicus | reverse complement strand
AAGCGTGTTAATGCAAACTTGCAGGTTTACTTCTCTGTGAGCATCTCCTAAGACTACGAAGATGTAGATATTTACACTGATTTACTGCTTTAGCAAATGTATGTGCTCTTTAGACTGTTTCTGTGAGTCACACAAGAAATTACATAACGTTTAGAAATGCATTCAGTCATCTGCTTGCTACAGAAATATTGGTAGCAGATTCTTGACTCTTATCTCTACAGTCTTTATCACCCCTCCTAAGTGTTATTTTCCTGTAACTTCCTCATGGGGAGGTGACTCAGCCAGAGAGTGAAGGGTAATTCCCCACGGGCACCAATGGCCATATGTGCTGTTGTGGTGGGTTGACCCCGGCTGGACCCCAGGTACACACCGAAGCTGCTTTGTCGCTCCCCTCCGCAGCTGAACAGGCGAGAGAAAATAGAACAAAAGGTGCCTCCTGCAGCCCCTGCTCGCTCCACCAGCGCCGGGTCCGGAGCGCGGCCTCCCGGGGGGCAGGGGTGGCTGGTGGCACGGGGGGCA
>NW_008621139.1:0-58805 GCF_000691845.1 Merops nubicus | reverse complement strand
CCCACACCTACCCCCCTTCCCTTCACGCGACAAATGGTCAGTGAAGAAAGAACTGGCTGAATGGTTGTATTCAAAGAGTAGTGATCAACAACTCAATGTTCAGATGGAGACCAGTGGTGCCCCTTAGGGGTCCATATTGGGACCATATACTCTTTAATATCTTTAACAATTCCATAGGCATTGGGATCAAGTGCACATTCGGCAAGTTTGCAGGTGATACCAAGCTGAGTGGTGCAGCTGACACACTTGAGGGACCAGAAGTCATTAAGAGGAACCTGGACAAGCCTGAGAAGTGGGCCCATGTGAATGTCACGAGGTTCAACAAGGCTAGGTGCAAAGTTTGTGAAACACTGGAAGAGGTTCCCCATCCATCCCATCATAACCGAGGTCAGCTTGGATGAGGTTCTGAGCAACCCGATCTAGTTACAGATTTCCCTGTCCATTGCAGAGAGGGTTGGATGAGAAGACCTTTAAAGGTCCTTTTCAACCCAAATGATTCTATGAATCCAGAAAAACAGTTTTGAGACAAATATCTAGGTTACGGCAAAAGATTCCTCTCATCTTTTGGAGCTGTTTCTAGCCTTAAATTAGTATACTGTAACATGGTCATTTCCCTGTAGAGACTGTTCTGTTTCCTAGTGAAAACAGGAGCCTTCCCCATTAAGTATGTTACACTAGTGAGTACACTGCAGTCATACGGAACATCTGAGTGTCTTGTCCTACTAAAGTGGCAGTGACACAGAAAGCAAAACCGTCTGCTAAATCTGTAATACAGCTTTGAGCAAAGTGAAAGAAGAATAACCCCCTCTCCGAACTGTTATCTAACCAGTACAAAATATGATTAGATGGTAAATTGCTTCAAAAATCTAGACTATTGCCACAATCTCAGGCTTCAGTTCTTCCTCCTTCAAGGAATTTTCATTCCGTGCCTCAAACACCAACTGCATCTTACAGAATCAGTAAGGATCAGCTAGCCAGGAGGCTACCTTTTTTGACAGCAGAGCCCTTGCAGAAGTCAGATACAGCTGAGTCCTCTCATGAGCAATGAACATGGGTCTTGGGTTTCAGATTCACACATACGCATTTAATATTATTTGTCCTTGTGTGGCTGCTGTCCAACACATTAATGCAATTCTCAAGATGACTTTGGAATATCTATAAACTAGGACCCTTTGTTCTGCTGGTACGTGCTGGAGTGCAGTGTGTTGTGACAACTCTTGACAGACAGATAGAGACTAGAGACCTGTCGCTAGTGTCACAGCCCTGTTTCTATCAGTGAAATGAAAGGATTCAGCAAACACCCAAATTCCAAAGCACAAACAGGTAAAAGCATAGAAGAGCAATGTTCCTAAGAAATATATAAAATTCATTCACCCAATTGACAGTTGGAAGTTGCATGGTGCCTGACAGCTGGAAGAATCCTGAATCAGAGACTGGTGTTAGGTCCATCATTAGTCTCTGTTTGAGTAGAGAAACATCACCCCCACCCCCAAGCCTTACTGTCTAGCCAGAAACTGCTTACCTCATCTCTTATTTATCTGTGATAAATATAGAAGGGAACTCCTGCATATGTCTTTTCAAGGGCAGAATATCAGCCCACATAATTTTGGAAAAAGTAGGGGAAAGACTTTTTTTCTTATCTATTCATAAAAACTGTTATATCATCTGAAGGAAGCATATATGGGCAGTCTAGGGTTTCTCATTTATTGCATCTCTTTTCAGTTCATCTTTTTTTTTTTTTTTCCCCCTCAATCTGTGTATTTGTACATATATGCAGCCAGAATTAGTCTATTCAATAATGCACTTCTGTCAATGGCACTAGTCAAACATTTATAAGCACAAATTAAGTCTTGTTAAATTGAATCCTCTTGGGGATTAATTTACCAATATTATTGAATCCTCTTGGGAATTAATTTACCAATATTACTAAATTGCCACTTTACAGATTATTCAAAAAGTGTGGGAGAGAAGGGGCAACATTTTCTAAAAGATATTCACTGCTCATTCTGTTCTTATACTAAAAAACCTGTGTGCCAAAAAAGACAGAGAAATGGAGGGGATGTCATTCTTTTTTCCCCTTTCTCCCTCTAAAAGCCAGAACTGTATATTACTTAACCTTCCTTTTACTCGTCTCTGGTTGCATACTCCACCTAACTGGACTCATGGAAGCATACGCATAATTTCACAGGTTTTATACATCTCCTATATTACCATAAGTTCCTGTACTGAACTTCAGATCATCATTTCAGACCACTAATAGATCAGCTGAGGCAGGGAGAAAACCTTGCTGTATTTTAAAGAAGTGAAATAACTACACACCTAGAAATGATGGACAGTTCAACGTCTATGTATAGTAGATGTCCTCCAAATAACTGCTGAAGCTTCTCTTAAAATTCTTATATAAATAATTATTATGAATTCCACCATATAATAAAACAAAAGCTTACTAGAGGATTTACTTTCTCAAAACTTTTTATTTTTATTATTGTTATTTTTATGTCAGTTTCTTTGAAGACAATGACAGCCTAAAACAAGAGCAGAGATGTACTTTTGCAGTCCTGTGTTCACGGAAGAAAGGAGAATATAAAATACGCTGTAAGCAGAGCAGATCTGAATATTTAAATTTTTATACATCTACCAGGGATCTTGCCCAAAACCAGCAGATGATACTTATTATCAGCAGAACTCCAATGAAGAAAGGTATTTTTAATATGCAGTAAGCAAAGCCTCCCAAGACTTGAAAAAAATGAAATATGTGGAAGAAAAAAATAAATTTTAAATAATTTAAAGTAAATCCACTGTAGTTGTATTTTTCTTAAACAAAAGACTTCAAAACTTGAGTGTCGTTTTCTCTGTGGATTTATTTAGCATTTCTGATAGATGGCAGTTGGACCTTGGAAGAGTGAAGCTCTCAACCACCTGTAAAGCAGGCGCAGCATTAACTATGGTGACAGTACCTACACTGTACTCTCACGTATACCTACGTCTTTACACTGACCTATACTGACCTTGTATCCTAACTAAAAGCAACAAAGTGAACTGCCTGAAATAATTTTCAAATGGTTAATTCAACTGAATTGTGACTCCAGATCATAAATTAAACTGATTAGAGATTGAAATGCCTTGTATCTTAAAGCTGTTACCAATGCACTCAAATAACTTTGACTTAAAAGAAAACAAAACCTACAAAGGCACACCTTTTTTACTGGAGTCTCATTTTTCAACATCACAATTTCAGTTACATTTTCCTCCAGCCAGTCTAATATAAGGGTGCTTGCACCCTCTCCAGCTTGTAAAACTCATCATATAAGAGATATGTGGGTCTTATCTTTCTGTTGGCCACAGATCTACTCTGTATGAGCTGCTAGAAAATGCACAGTTTTGACCACTCATTTCAAATCTCCAACTGAAAGTTTGCTATGTCACCAATTTCTTTCAGAGGAGAAGAAGGAGGTAACAGACACACACTGAGTAGATTTTGTGAAATTTTTATTTTCCCAGATATTCCACTGACAAGGCCTTTGAGACACAGGAAATTCCATCAAATGTTTGTACATTTCTAAAGGAAGAAGTCCTAAGCCTCCCACTATATTTATAGCAGTACGGACTCTGTTTTGAACTTTACAGAGATCAAAAACACCAGATACAATCTTCTGAAGAAATGTACATACAAATGCTTATTAAGTTGCTAGGATAAGGTGTTGCCTCTCCTCTCCTTTCCTCTCCTCTCCTCGTAGAAGAGTCCTTCTCTTAAACCAAACCATCACCATCACTTGAGGCTGCAGAGATCTCTAAAGGCACAGATTTCATCCTAGCCTTTCTCTCCTTCCTCCTTTCCCCCCTTCCTTTTCTTTAAAATTAATAGAGTGATAAAGGGAAACAATTTTACTTTCAAGGACATTTTGCACCCAACTGCCCCATAAGTAAATGAAAACCACTTTTGTCTATTATTGTTTAAAAGATAGTTTATTATTATACCAATGAATCTTTTTCCTGTCACTGTCAAATCAGAATTACTTTAATTAGGCACATAAGGGACACCTATCGAAAAAGGCTGAAAGCAGAATGTGTTAGCTCACACAGGGAAAACCGCAGGTCTGTTGAGAAGCTTTACAATTCATTGTAAAAGCAGACAGTCAGGTCGGGGGGAGGGAGGGAAAAATTACTATTGTTTTAATTTTATTAAATTATTCTAGGCAGCTTAAATCAAAAACTTGATATTTACGTTTGATTCTTGTTTCAAAGGGCATGAATAACACAGTCTAGACATATTATTCTTTGATATATAGTTGCTATAGCAACATATGTAAATTATTAATCTTTGTATGTGAAATATCTCCAAAGG
Organism: Merops nubicus; assembly: GCF_000691845.1. Lineage (NCBI taxonomy): Eukaryota > Metazoa > Chordata > Aves > Coraciiformes > Meropidae > Merops > Merops nubicus. The sequence continues at coordinate 54,460 of NW_008621139.1, read as the reverse complement.
ACAGATTACCTTTGTGTTAAAAATGCAGATAGTTTTAAATATTTCCCTGTGATGAAGTAGACTGCTTATAAAACAGCAAAGGTAGTCAGAAAATTAGGTCTCCAGAAATATCTAGTAGGTGTTCCAGAATGGAAAGCTAATCTGAAGCTAAAAATTAAATTAATAGTAACAGTAGATGAAATTCCCCACAATATTTTAAATGGTTAAGTATCTTGACTTTAAATTTTCGCATAGAAATGTCTCTGTTCCACTTTCATAAGTAACATAAAACTGCATGAAACAATGGGGTGCAGGACACAAGAAGGGCACACAGCTATGAAACAGGAGTGGAAGAGACTACACTTGCCAGCACTAGAGAGCAATAAACTCCTGGCAAATGAGGCTGCACCATCAAAATACTTTGGCTGTCTATGGAGGAGGAAGGAATTTCTTAAAACATGATGGCAGCCTTCTGGATCTACGTTGTCATATGAGGTCACTTATAAAATCTGCCTACATATTTTAGCTCTAGGTATTGTCCTTCCCTTAGAAGACATTGAATGATCTACAGAGAGCACACTGTCTAAGTGCTGTAATGACAGGCCAAGTTAACCAGGAGATCTTCACAGACATTAGTACTATATGAGCCATGTGCATCAAAAAGCAAGAGGCTAGGGAAATTTTCCAACACATATATTCTATTATACATGTAAATTCTATTCTATAAAAACTGCTGAGAAATAAAGAAAGGTCCCATATTAACACACTTCCAGGAATAAAAAAAAAAAAAAACCAGCCAAAAACCATTAGGCCACCTTTACACATCATTTTGAGCACATTCTATATTAGCATTTCTAACAATATTGATAGGTTTCTTTTATTAAGAAAGTTCTTGGCTAGGGATAACAAAGAAACCTGATGAAGTACCCTAGTCATATTTGACTATAGTTGTAAAATTGGTTCCTACTCAGTAATTTAGGAAGTTTAAAACACCAAATCTAGGATTTTCTCTGCTGTGACTTAAACTGGTCCAATTTACAAGACAAGAATTGTCATGGTTCAGACCCAAGCAGAATCTGGGCACAGCCTGGCTGCTCACTCACCACCCCCACCACCATCCAAACTTGAAGGAGAAAAGAGAGAAAAATAAAAAACCCCATGGGTTGAGATAAGGAGAATTTAATACAGCAATGCAAAAGGAGCAATAAGCAACAGCAATAACAATAACAGTAACAAAAAAATATAAAAAACAAGTGAAACAAAGCACGACCCATGTTAGCTCCAAATAGAAACGCTGCCACCCTGCCCAGGACCCCAGTCTGGCTTGCTCCTGGCCCTTCTCTCATGGGCATGATGTCAGGATGGTATGGGATAACCTATCAGCTATTTCGGTTGCCTATCCTGGCTGTGGCATCCTTTCAACTTCTGGTGAAAATTAACCCTATCCCAGCTGAACCAGGGCAAGCATTTAGAAAGGTTTTGCTGAAAGAAATGGGTAAATGTCAGTTACAGTTTCTTGCTTGAGTTACACTGCATCTGTTAACCTTGCCCACAGAATATAATGTTACAGTTATCTCATTTACAATGACATTGTGTATGATTTATAACTACAGCATCAAATCCCAAACTACATCTTGTATTTTAGAAAAAAAATTACATGTCTATAATGCAATTATTTTCTTATTAAAGAAAAAATATTGAAAAGCTATTTACAATATTTTAACTTCATGGAAAAGATGAGGAGACCAGAGGCTGGGGGAGAATCCACAGAACCTTCAGACATCTAATATCTGCAATGTTTCACTTCTCTGATTAAGCAATATGAAGCATGAAGTGTATTCAGATAGTTTAAATTTATTTAGATGCTAAGAGTCTCTGGTAGAGATGAGGGCTAAGGGGAGATTTTTTTTTTTTGCAAAATGCAACACATCACTCTGAAACCACTCTGAAAATGCCCTGGAAACCACTACTATTACCAGCTTTCTTCAGAGAAGAAATTTGGAAGTGGTTCACAAATTTATTAGATGTCTACAACTGAAAAAAGAGAACAGAAAAACAGTATAGTTTGTAAGCCTCCTGTATGACCTATGAAATATTTTGAAATTTCCTCTCTTTTTTTGTTGTTTCAAAACCTGGAAAGACCTGAGAAAAATTTGAATGTTAAATGATACTTCCTTACCACTTTTCTATCATTTTGATTTACCAGTTTTGTAATTGTATTTCATCCTAAGTTAACCCAAAAACACATGCAGAAACACAGTGAATCAGAACTGCTCCTGAAGAGCTATCCCTGTTTCTATGCTATTCCCATGCAAAGAGAGAGAGTACAAAAAAATGCAGAGATGCTCCCCACCCTATCAGGAATTAATGTGTCAAGTTGCACCATAATACACCCCTACATGTAACACAAAGGGTATCTTTTAATATGGGGTGTTAGAAATACTGCTATGCATGGATTCCTCAGTAAAAAACACACATCTCACTTCTTTTTCTCTGGCATAAAGTTTTATGGCGAGTCTCTTCGCAGCCTGTTGACCACTTCAACCTTACAAGCAACAAAGGTGACACTGAACTTAAATACATAAAATAATGGATCCCGTGACCTTCTCTGATGGAGTGACTGCAGCAGTGGCCCAGGGAAGAGCTATAGATGTCATCTGCCTGTGCTTCTGTAAGGCCTTTGACACGCTCCTCCACAATGTTCTTGTTGCTTCAATGGAGAGATATGGATTGGTTATACTTGGTATCAGAACAAAAAGTGAAGACATTTTCAGTCACTGAGTGCCAGCCCTTGAGGTCTGTAGCCTATGCAATGACTCCATACTATTCAGGAATGTAGAAGTCCATGACATACAACCTCTGCAGAAAGCAGGCTTGAAAGCGACGGCATGCAAGAATTTAACTAGTACTTTCTGAGACATCGTTTGCCCTAATAGTTCATGCAGAATGACTAGAGGGACTAGTGATGGCAGATCTGTAACAGAATCTTTCCACGCATAGGTCCATAATGTTTTGGTTTCATACTATCCCAGTCAAGGCCTGTAAGCAACTATCAGACAAACTTGCGCATGAGTACTGTGCAGACGTTCATGCTCTTCACAGACCAGTATTTTCTATTTATCGGCCTATCACCAACAGTTGGAGATGAGCTTATCAGTGAAGCTATCTGGATGAAGACAAACACAAGTGAGATGGAGAAAGTGCTTGTAGTCAGAGGAAAAAAAAAAAAAAAACAAAAAACAAGCATAGCTATGAAAATATTCCTGGCTGTCACAGGTCTCCTCTCACTGACAAGGTACATCCAGCTCAAAGTCTAAAAATGGTCTTTAATTCATTCTCAACACAAGGCTTTTGCTTAGCAATATGAACTTCATGCTACCTAAGTTTATCTAGAAAATTCAGCCATTCCTTATGTCATAGTTCGCTACCAGAGTTGATGCTATAGGTATTGTGATACCTGAAACTGCTAGCTGTACATTTAAAATGGGCCAAGGGGAAAGTTTTATTTGTGGTAGCAGGTTTGCTTTTTCATTCTTTCTATTTCACTCAGGTTCAAAGGAATAGAGCTATTAGACTCACATCTACAACTACTTTTATTCACTCAGGACTTATTGTCACCATCATTTTTTGCCAGCCTGTAATTTCATCTGCAATTTTGCTGAATGACAAGCAATTAAAATACTCAATTTTTTTACATACCTTTAAAATTCATAAAAGCCACAAGTTGTAAGTATTAGCACCTGCAATATGGATTTATGATGACCTTGACAAATGCTGCAAAATGAGTGAGTAATATATGAGATTTGAAAGATGAATTACTAGAGTCAGTTGCACTCAGTGAAAGTATTTTACATTCCCTGGTTGTGAACATTGATATAAAATGTAGCAAACAATAAAGTCAGGTAATAGTGTTTATAGCTCTTACTAACTCTGCATTCTCTGACTTGACGCAGTTTATCCCAGACATTGGTTGGGTTTTTTTATACAGAAAAGAATCTTTATCAATAAATCAGTATTTAATATCTCAAGGGAAAAGGTTTCACAATCAAGTACATTTTTTGCTAGGTAACAATCTGCAGAAAAGAATACAGTTCACTGGAAATATTGATAGTGGCCTATTAGATGGTCTAACTTGAATATTCTGCCTTAACTATACAAAACCAGAACAACCACCTGCAGCTCTGTTCACAGGTTAGCCTGATGAAAATATTACAGTGTGACAGTAACAACCACAGAGTAATTAACAGTTATGCCACAAACGCTCACACCTCTTTGTTCAAGATCATCATTGTGTCCTATGAGAACAGGGGTGAGAGCAAACTGGACAGTCACACCTCTTTCATCATCATCTGAAAATAATAATAGTAAGAAACACTCACTCTTTCACTTCGGAGACTACATCTTGGCTAGAATTGCTGAAGAACAATGCCCAGAAATATGCAAATGTCAAACTTTTCATTTTGGCAACGTAACAGCCAGCTATGAAATTACATACTGAGATTTCTTTCAGTGCCTTTCTCATTCACGTTTGCATATCATGAATTGGAACATGTTCCAATCAGATGTTTTTGGTTGGGGCAAAGGTAAAATTCTAATTTATCTTTGAGCGCTGTAACCAAAAGAATTTAAGATGTATTGCTTTGACATGTTTTTTCTTCTTCCTCATGCAAAGGAGCAGGACCCTGCTTCTTTACAGTATAGTTACATTCTGTGCTCTGAATCCTGAAGAAATGGTTATCACAACTGAGCTGCACTTTCTTATACTTGTTCCTTCTATAACTGCTGATTTTTATTATTCTAATATTCTTGGATTTTCTTTTGAAACTCTTCTCTCATTTTGCCCATCAACTACTAATAGCACACCGTGAGCATTCACATCCCACAGCTCTTGGGACCTGACTTTCAACCCACTAAGCACAAGGTCAGAGGTTTCAGCTTAGTCAATGGTGAGAATGAAGCTCTTTGACTGAGGCAATATAGCTACCTCACTTCCTGCTCCAGACATTGGCTTGACAGTGGCCTAGAGAGAATGAGTCCTAGAGCTAGATGGTATAAACAACCTCCAAACATAGATCTCTCTTGTTCGGGTTATCTCTACATTCAGCAGTTAGTGTCTATACAATTCATAAAAAATAAAAACAAACATATATTTATGCTTGATATTATAAATATATTACCTGGAATATTTTACCATAGCAAGGAAAAGTTTAGTCACCTGTTCTTTACTTGACTTTCTTAATTTGCATAAGGTTCTGAATAATCTTTTCAAGATCAAGCTTTTCCTATCCTACTGCTGTCATGACATAGTAAAACAAACAGAAACTAAGTATTAAAACATAACAGCATCATTAAAAAAACAAACAAACAAAAAAAAAACCCCATGGTTTTCTGGTAACAAAGTTTGATATATGGGCGCTGTTGCTTTTGTCTGAGCAAAACTCTTGGGGAAACAATGTGTTCATGTATTAATGTTCCAGCTTTTAAAACTGAAAAATTCTCCCCCAAAACTGAAAGTGGCTTGAAGGGAAAATGTCACTGATATGCTATACTTGTGATAACTTGTTTTCTGTAGCAATAACTTACCTTACTAGATCTGAATTTTAGAGCAGCTGCTTTAGAGATATTTTTATTTTGTATTTCTGAAATGAAACACCAGAATAACAACTATACTGAATGAGACCATTTGGGTTGTTTTTGTGATTTGGGTTTTCTTTGTGAATATTTCAGTACTTATTATCATCCCACATTTTGGGGATACATTGGTTAGACATTGTTCTGAAGCATTAAAATAGTAAACCAAGGAGCCTCACACATGTTTTTCACCACATTCCATCCACTATTCTCAAAGCTGTATTTAATCACAGGTAGAAGAGGTGAAGTGAACTTATAGTTTATCTGGATTTGGATGGTGTCTACTGAATTTGCAAATACTTTATCTGTCTAGCTTATTTTTTTCAGTATCAGCAACCATGATGCTTTCACATGGACCTCAGAAGATTACAACAGATTTTAGCTGACTCTCTCACTCTCTGTCTGATAGGAAGAACATTTTCCAGTGCAGATTTTCACATTCTGGCACTGTGTTTAAGAATTCCTCCCCTCCTTCTCACCAGCAGCCTTGTGACATTCCTTAATTCATATTTTTCCCACTGAGCTGCATGTATGTTGTTCTGTCCTTCTTACTTCAACTGTCTGTTCTCCAAGCCCTTTCACAATACAGTTGCCTGCCTTCAAGTTACCTCCAGTTTATCAATATCTCTTAAATACTTTCTTTATATTATGTGTATAAAGTATATTATAATAGTAAATTAGAAGATTAATAGGAACTACCAATAGCCTTTAATACTCATTTCTTCTCCTCTCCCTTCCAAAATCCTTGCTCAGTATATACAATTCGGGGTGGGGGGTGGGGAGTGAGGGGTGGGAAATCTGATTTAAAAACTAGCAGCCAGTTTCACAACTGTTCAGACATACAAAAATAAGTTCTTATTTATTTTAGTTGGAGTCTAACTTAGATACTAAGATGAGAGCAGGGGACACTAATCCCCTTTGCTCCAACTCGTTACCACCAGCCATGAGGGCAGAGAAGCTGCAGCAGCCAAGAGCATGAGCTTTTCCTAAATCAGAGTTCCAGGCTTCAAGTCCACACTTATTGCATGTTCTGATCAAGCACAAGTTCTCAACATTGTGAGGCTTCCTTTAGTTATTTGACAGTGATATTTTGGTGTCCCTTGCTAATGTTTTATTTTGCAGGGGCCCTTCCCTTCCTCACTCCCTCCCCTCCAAAAAGAAGAGAATATTTAATCCACTTAGAATTAAGCACACATTTTCAGCATTTTTATTCTCCTTTAATGTCATTTTGGACTCATAAATTAGGTGCCCCTGTGCTTATGACCCCTGCAGAGCATACCTTCCCCCACAATGACAGCCAAGTTCAGCCCAAAGCACAGCTGTCACTGATAGCTCTTTAGAAAAATAAAACTAATGTTTTCCCCCTTACTCAGTTTTTCTGTAATTACTGTAACTATCAAATTCTCACCCAAGAAACAGGAGACAAAAATTTAATTGTCACTTCAGCATGAGAAATTTAAGCCCATAGCACCCAAATGCCTAGCTGACTGTCCTAACGACCAGAATATGTTGTTTTATGCATGAAATTAGAGAGCAAGAAAACACAGGAAGATGCTTCACCCCACAGTGCAAGGATGAAGGTCATTTTCTAGGATGAGATTCCTGAATTTTTATCTCTCTTCCAGAAACAGATCATGATTTTGCATTAAAGAAACAGTATGCAAAGCACATTTGATGTCCTGCTAGTGTGCTGTTTCCTGACCCTAAAAAACTTTTGACCCTCTCTTTTCAATGATACTGAGAGAAAAGTCCCTGTGGATGCTGCTGTAATACAATTTGTCCACAAGCAGAAGGTGACATATGACCAATTCCCCCTGAGTGTTCACACTCTAGATTGAGTCAAACTTGAGCTGTTGTATTTTATTTGGGGCACGTTTTAAAAGTGCTTATGGGCAGCATAAAGTTGAAATAATAAAATCATAACAGAATTTCCTTAGAATTTAAAAATACTTAAACCTCTTCATAGTGTATCTGTAGTTTCAGAATAACTTCAATGGAGTTGACCTTATTGACAATATCAGTTACATCTGTTAATGTTAGATACTTAAATTCAGCTAGATATTTTAACTAATGTTAGATACTTAAAATCAGGCCTTAGACCTTAGACTCTAGCCAATTCTCCTTGAAAATGAGAAAAAAGTGGCAAATATATGTTTATGCATTTAAAAGTGAAGGACATGAATCTTGACTCCAGAGCACGGTACTCACTTAAGATGAATAAATAAATAAAAAAGGCACTCACAGGTTGCATGTTGACTTTTGTTCTTTGCTTTGAGTATACTAATATTCCATGAGCATGAAGGTGTCTTATCTTAAAACGTAAGAAGACTCACCAAAATTAGCATCTCGTTACGAAATGCTAAGGTAAACAGTATATAAGGCAATTGATGTGCATAAACTACAATGAACAACAGGAATAATAAATTACACTATTTTGTGTCCTCATATGTGTAAACTGTAGCAAGCTGCCTGACTACATTCGTTTTTACACTTGTTTTAGCTAAATCTGAGATGTTAATGCAAAAGATGATACTGAAGGATATGTATCAATAACAATTACCAGACAACTCAAAGCCCCATAACAAACAGATAAGCAGCACTGCTCTGTACCTGTTGGATGGGAACAGGTAAAACTGTTTGCCATAATGTGGCAGAGACGTTATCAGAAATGGCATTTTGTTTAACTTACCATGTTTTAATAGAGAATATAATGTGATGTCAACTACAAATATGAAACTGGGGAGGAGTTAGAAAGCGTCATGATGTATGCAAGGAATTTCCTAACATGTCAGAGTATTTTAGCAGCAGACTTGTTAATTCCTTCATTCTGCCCTGAAAGCACAACGCTGATCATAACACAAGTTATAACGAACAGTAAAGCATTTTACTGATAGTCCTTCCAGTTTACTCTACTTCTGATCACATTTTTCCCAGGGTAAAGTTTCTTAAATTTCTAAAGGAATTCTCTTTTTGTGCAACGGCACATGAGAAAAAAAAAAAAAATAAAAGAAGACAAAACAACCCAAACAATAAATTCAAACCCAAAAAGCCCCCAAAATCTAAATATTTTAAGTTTTGTGAGTACCACACCTTTAAGAAAAATGTTTTCAAATATCTAGTTCCAAGGTGTTTTCTCATAAGAACCTGAAGTGTTTAGCAGAATTACTTTTATAAAATGTTTGCTATACATAGGATCTAAAACAAATAAACAAATTCCTAAAAAAAATTAAATTTAGATGAGTGTGCATTTTTTTAAAGTTACCCTACTTTCTGCTTTTTCAAAATAAATTCTAACCTAAAACACAATTAAATCTGTGAGACAAAGGTCAGTACAGGGAAATCCATTTTTCAGCAAAAATTTGTTTTACGTTATAGGTTTTAAGAGAAGTTTCATCCACCAGAGTATCAGGAACATCTTTAAGTGAAGTCCTCTTCCATGAATTTACATCCAGTCTCTCTTTTATTCTTTCCTTTTTCGTGGAAGGTAAAAGTAGATGGTGTGTATCTGTCTGTCTGTCTATCTATCTATCTATCTAATCTTTTGTGTGTGTGAGCTTGTGTGTATGTATGCCCATAATACAGCATGTATACAACTGTTTTGTTTCCTTTGCAAGTACTGGGAGCCAAAAATAGACACTTGAGGTCAGTAGTAAAAATTTGAAAAGGAGCAATCATAAATACATGTTAGCAGACAGGCAATGTAATACAGAAATACAGCTTTCTCTGTTAAACAGATGAAAATTTTTGGTTATTCCCCATTTAACAATTACTTTCCTCACACTGTATCTGAGGAGAAAACTGCCATGCTTCCCTGCCCATACAAAATCTTAATACTGGGATGTCATAATGTAAACTAACAGAATTAAATGCATTTCCTCTTTTCACCTTAACTTTTTGGGGTAGGCACAACAAATAGACATGAATGACGTAGTTTAAATAAAGTGAGCACTGACATATTCTACAACCTGGATCATTTTTGAAGGATTCTATTAAACTTCATCGGGGGGGGGGGGGGGGGGGTAGAAAAACATCCTCCATCACGTATCGCTAAGGTTCAGATAATTAAAAACCCCTTCGTTCTGTACACTGTAGTACAGGGTGATACTGGAAAACCACAGGTATTGGTTTAGACATCTTAAATGGCAGAGATGTCATTACAATAGTACTGAATGGTGATGCATGTCATTAAAAGAAGCTGTTGCATGACATATCTTTCAATTATTCGGATGCACTAGAAATACTGCAGGAATTTCTTCTAAATAGTCTAAAGCTAATGGCATGCCAATCAAATTCAACAGAATGTCATAAGAATGCAGATGCAAGAATGTCACAGAAATGCAGAGGACAAAAAATGTAGCATTCAATTTATTGTGTCCCTTATTCCTGCTAAAGAAGGAGCATCTTTTAAGGGGCACATTAAACCAAGACAACCTGGCACCGGCAACACTTACATCCCCATATCTGTCGAAATGTGAAAGCGGAGTTTGGTATAAATCTTACTTCAGGGGTTCAAAGAGAAGCAAACACTATCCCTAAGGAAAGACTTAGGGTGCAAATTCGTCAGAGTTCACACATTTCCAAGCTGACTGGAAATGCACAGTTTAACATAGCATGCAGGGCACAGATCTTTGGAACAAAATGTATCACAGGTGACCAGAACAGTGTTCCATGGCTTGTAACTGAAAATATGTGAAATGAGGCAAATATTGGATGGAAATGTTCCATAAATGCCTAAATTTGTAATAATATTGGAACTGGCATGGGGCATTTCATAAGGCTTACATTCACCCAACAGGGGTGAATCGTCCTTGGCTATACTTCAAGCCATTATTATATTTCCAGTGGTCATTAATCCTTCTTAAACTCCTTAATCATAATTTCTTCAATACTGACATAAATTTAACTAGAAGATTCTGCTTGCAGTGACATCATTTTCAGGTAAGTGCAACCAATCAGGGTATTTTATGAGGAAGCTAGAAAGATATAACTGAAATAAACACATGCACTAGTCTCATGCCAAAACCTGGAAGAAGTAAAGAATGAATGCATAATGAAAAATATGCAATTAGCACTTCATTTATAGTCTGGCAGAATAAAAATCTGTTGGGGTGGGAGCACTGAAGGGTCAATGGAAGAGTTGTTTCTGCATGAGCCCATGTGTTACTTTCAGGCAAACTGTGTAGACACTTAATAGGAATTGAATCAGTGCTTCAGAAAGACATGGAGAAGACAAGAAAGGAAAATTACAACTTCAGTGGGTTGTTGTTTTTTTTTTTTACAGTGCCAGGGTGAACAGTTTTCCCAACAGCAGGGCTCCTAATTATGATTAGCTATTTGCAATTGTAGAGGAAAATTTGTGTTAAGTGGCTGTATTTTCATCAGGATGAGAGGATGGACTGTTGAGTTTTCTTCACAGGAAGCATTGTCCCTTTGAAAGGTTTCTCATTTTCTAAGGAGGGGAGAGGCTACATATTAGAAATGTTACAGGGTGAGCCTTCTTTTGACAACTTCCTAAGTATGTTGGTGACACTGCACACACCCCCTTTCTCTACCATATCTATTACAGAATAAATATAAATGTGCAAAGACCTCAAATTAAGTTTTGCATATTATAATTAAAATTATTAATATGTTTTGACAGCTGATAGCAGTAATAACAAAAAGGAAAAAATGTTCCTACACTGACAAAATAGATGTGAAAGAGGGAAGGTTGCAAACAAGTTTTCATTATTGTCTTTCTCTAAGGTTGAGTGTGGAAAGTAGACTCTTGGAAAAGCCTTGGCTTATAAATTTACATGCACTTGATACTTCCTCAAGAGTCTTAACAATTTCACATGTCTCTAATCTACCCTCTAGTCTTATCTCATAACAAGGACAAAATAGCAAAAGTAAAATACTGCTTACTCTGGTAATCTGGTAGAAAATTTGCATTGCTGCGGTTGTCATGCATCTAAATCCGTATTTCCTACAGCTACTATTGAAAATCCTGTCTTTGTTAATCAGCAATGAACTTGGATTGTTGCCAGTACTCTCAAGATACAGTAAAGCAGAATGATGTAAAAAAAACCCCAAAACAATAAATTTCCCTATTTTGTGTAAAGAAAACTTGCCCATCATAAGTAAGATCTATTTTTACATATGTAAACACTTGTTAAAAATCAATAATAATCATGACTATATTAGAAATTATACCATTGGTCAAAATTCCAACATTTAATTGGCTATTATATAGTCAACTGTCATAGCTTATTTACATCTCTGCAATAAAAATTAAATTTAAGATGGTCATTCAGAGCACAGTTTTTTTTAAAAAAAAAAAAGTATAAAGAATCAACTATCTGTGACCTAGAAAATAACCTTGTTGGCCTCTGTCACAGCGAGACTTGACCTGCATCGGGGAATAATTCTGTACCACAGCTTTATAAAATCAAAACTGTTAAACAGTGTTTTATATGTTGGGCATTATTGTTATTCTGCATCTAGATAAGGAGGTAAGAAGTGACAGAATCTTGCCCAGTTGATTTTTTTTTTCTTTCTATAATAATGCAAAGGTAACTCATTTGCCCAGAGAGAATCATCTCCATTTCCTGATTAAATGCAATCAGAGTGCTTTGGCTGGCAATTTGGTCTAATTTAAAAACTATCACACAAAGTGATCACTGTTAATAACTACCAATATTATACAGCTTTGAAATGAAGGTCAAAAGCTATGGATTGAAAGCCAATAAAGGATCATAGTTCTACTGTTGCTTTTGGATGCAGGCTTTTGCTTTAAGCCAAATGGTCCCTATAACAAATGGCCACAGTAGCTATTTTCCCTCCCCCCTCACACAAATAAAACTAGCAAAAATGCCAGGGAGTAATGTAGTTTATCCGCCTTTTTATTTGCAGAATCTTCAATAACACTGCTTTCAGATGTTAACAAAATTTCCTACTGTAGCTACATAGAATGCTTCATTCCATATCAAGAGTTGGTGAAGACTATATCAAAATAGTGAATGTACTGAGAAGAAAGGCATTTCTGTCAACAGGACCATTATGGAGAAGGGAAAAGAGCCACTGAATGCATTGCACTGAAAATGCAATTAGCCTTCAGAACAAAAAAGAACAGTGTTGAGGCAGGCATTCCTCCCAATTCAACCAATCAGACCTGATTTTCTTGGGCTGTGGACAAGTCTAGTATTGCATCAGAAACAGGTAGCTCTACACCACCCATACACGTGCAGACCTCATGCTTTTATGGTCCATATCACAAAGCAAGGATAGAAAGCTTTTCCTACAATCATCAAAACAAAGTAGAATCACAGAACATTTTTTTGATCATTTTTGTCATCATCAGCATGTCTTAATTACGAAAGTAAGTGCAATGCTGAATGACAGGAAAGGGGCCTGTCATTCATGCACAAAGTCCTTCACGTCTTCCCAACAACCTCTGAGTGCAGTATCCTGGCAGCTTTATTCCCTACGTTGTGCAAGAACACACTTCTCACAAAGTCCATCCGACACTCCTGCAGCAGTCTGGATACTTCTTTTAATTAAAGCTCAGACTTCTGATGATGTAATAGTAATCGAGGGACTGAGACCCTCAAAACATTTTCACAATATCGCTGTTCTGCTTATATCAATGACAAGACCAGCTGGCGCTCTTTCTGTGGGAAACAGTGATTGACATCCACACTGTTACACACACAGCTGTACGGAGGCTGTACTTTCAGTTTGGGCTTCCCTGCTGTCCACATCTGGTGCCGGCGGTGTGTTTTTTTCAAAAGCCACTCACCTTCAAGCAGCACAGCTTCTGAGAGCAGGGAGTACCAACTCCCTGTCTAATAATAATAATAAAACAGACACAGACACCAACAAAATGCCATTTTTAAGCAACCATGATTCTCACTATGTAGATACGGTTCTTCAGAAAAAAGGCATTTAGCACTTTTCAAAAAGTCTGATCACAGTAAGTCTGGTGAGGATGCACAAAGATGCATTCTTTTCTTCACAAGTAACAAGGAGCTTTGACACCTGTCTCAGTTTCAAACCCCTGTGCAACCACAACAATGTCACTGCTGTGGCACATCCATAATCTGTAGTGCATTTTGAGATTCTCAGATGAAATACCCTATATAAATGGAATTTATATGGAACTATTATTATCTCTATAGCAGACATATCCCAGCTCCACTGTAATCTGCTGTTCTCCTCAAGGGGCTCAGGCACGTGAGCTGCTAAGTACTCTCCATTTTCATTACATCTCCTTGGAGCTGAGAGCACTCAGAATCTAGGAGGATCAAGCACAGATTTGAGTTTGGGCTTCAAACCTACAACCTGCACACATGGAAAACTTTCACTGAGGGTTTTTTTCTGTGCTTTGGGCCATGGAATGGATGGCAGAAAGAGGAAGTGTAGCAGAAATATCAGGGAAAAAAAAACAAAATAAAATAAAACTGTAAAGTTATAAATTACTTAAACCATTAAAACGGTTATTGCTGTTTAAAGACTAGATTACTAAAATTACTGTCCTATCAGATGACTAAATAATGCATCGCATAAAGGGAGAGAATTGACCAAAAAACTCACATATCATCAACAAAGAAATATACATTTATTAAATGACATATAAAATGAAATAATAACTGCACGAGCATTAAATGTAAAAAAAAATAAGCAAAGAATTAAAAATGTGCTTGTGCATAAACTGAAACATTTTCTTTGTTTTACCCAGTGCACACACACAAAGCAGTAAATTTCTCACTAAGGATTTTGGGCTTTTTTCCCCCCTCCCCCCACTGGGAACAGCACAATTTCAAATGCTCAGTATTTCCACCTCTAATTGCTAGAAGGTTTCATTATCAGCTGTCTAAAGTGCAATACATCAACCTTGCAAAGCTGATATACAAAAGACTTTCACACATCTGATGGGCTGCTGTGATAAATACATCTTAATTTGTGCTGCATCTGCTGTTTTCTAATTTGTTTGTCATGCTGTGAATGCTACAGACTTTGCTACAGCAGCTCCCTGATTTTTTATTTTTAAAAACACAGCAGCTACTCAGAAAAGAAATGGCTGAGTGCCACCATTGTTCCTGTGATCCATGGAATGACATCAGTTCTCTTACATTAAGCCTTAAATACTTGATGATATATTATTAATATATTACATGCACATCCTACAGTATGTCTCAATATACAAACTATACGTATGTGTGTACTGTTTATATCTTCCTTGTTAACATTCACTAGATCATAGATCTCTTCAAACCAGTTTATCTGCATTTAAAAGAAAGTTTAATTTATGTCACTTCATGTTCCATGTGCCCTCAAGTTTTACTGGTAATTTTTTTTTTTATTGTCAAAAACATGGAAGTGCTGCCAAAATCTTATTTCTTAATGATCTTACATATGAATGGATGCTGAAGGATTTTTTACATACCGAAGGGCACCTACAATCCTCAGTGAAATGAGTTTGGTGTTCTCTGTTTAGTCCCTGCTGAGCTGAAAAGCAAATGGTAGAACAACATGTGTAATTCAGCATGATTCAGAATAGATTAAAATCTCTATACAGAAGAGGTCTCAGCTTGAGCTGGCAGGGAAATTAAATTTCTACTCTTCCCTTCTTAAAGTGGAGAGTTTTCCCTGTTACAGTGAGAGCTAACATTGGGGAGCATGTGATGAAATTTTAGTGAGGCAGCCTATGTTGTCATTAACCTTCACAGTCAAAATAATCTCATATACACCCTTTATCCAAAAATAATAGTGGAATACCAAGTGGTATTTTGTGTGCTTCCTTCAGCAGCTTCATGGGTTGCAAGGTTATAAAGGTACACACCTGGTACACACACAGGTCTTCCAAGAGACCTTGATCTCCCATAGTTCTTCTCTTAGGAAGACAAATTCACTGCCAACCATACCACCACCAAAATCAACTTTCAAAAAGATTTAAAAACACATGTCACAAAGTAGAACCTTGCCATTGTTAAATTCCCACATGGTGTGCACAAAATAAAGTACCATAACCCAAGCCATAAATGTTATTACAAATAATGTCCCTTACTTATTTGACAGCTAAACAGCTGTCAGTCTTCCCAGACAGACAAGAAAATGTGTCTTGTGCACAGTAGGTGAGATATAATAAAGACGATAACACCCTTTGTTTCAGCACAACCCATGCTTTAAAAGAGCAGCTGGAATGCAGATTTACTTCTCCTCCTTTTGCAGTGTGACTCCTGATGATCCAGATGTGGAAAGCTACTTACATAATTGTAGTATCATAGAACCATTTAAATTGGAAAAGGTCTTTAAGACCATCAGGTCCAACTGTTAAAGCATCACTGCTGAATCCACCACTAAACCATGCCCCTAAGCACCACATCTACACATCTTTTAAATACTTCCAGGGATGATGACTCAACCACTTCCCTGGGCAGCCTGTTCCACTACTTGAATCAGTCTCCAGTCTTCATTCCCGTGCACATCGCTCTTCAGTGTCAAGTCCTCACAAGAACATGTGGCAGCTATTATGGAGGCAGGCTTTATGACTGACGAAGCCATAGACAAATCAACACTACCATAAAGGAGTATGTTTAATCAATAAAGCATATTGTTCAACTCATTTGGAAGAAGAAAGCCTCATAGAGTAACAGCATTTGTAAAGGTTAATCAATTCAGCTAATTCTAATTGCTCTCAGCTGCCAGTCCCTAAACAGTTCCTTCTCTTTATAGCTGCTAATTCACTGTGGGTTACAGCAACACTAAGCTGGAAAGAAGGGAAGGAAAACAGTCAAATTTCTCATTACCCTCCATGCTGTACTCTGCTTCTGTCTGTAACATCAATATATTTACCACAGAGAGGTAATCTTTTCTTTCTGCTAGCACTGCCTTACCTTCTTCATTACACACAAAACAAAGCAAGAGGTCTATGCTTCATGGTCCAGGCAGATGAAAAGGAAATCAGGGTATTGATCTTTTTGTTCAGTTCTTTAAAGGCCAGATGTATGACTAATCAGTGGGGTAGTTATTGCCTTTGTTGTAGTCTTTGTTTCCTGGCCATAAGGAAAGACGTTGGGTTTTGTTTTGTTTTGTTTTGTTTCGTTTTTCCAAAGAAGTGTTTCCTGTAGAAAAAAAAAAAAGGACAATCAACATGTTTGTATGTGTCTAAGAACTGAAGACAGGCCCACACTACAGTAAAGGTGATAAAGCCTGATTTCAAATTTTGTCTCTAGTCCAACTTCAAATAAGCCTGTGAAGGCAAGTTGATGGTTTGTTATACTTATGAGCTGCATTCTTTTTTGTGACTTCTGAAAGCACTTAGAGTTTTCTAAGCTGATTTTTCTTCCCTCTTAAATGTACATTCTAGTCACACTTCTGTATCCTGAGTCTGAAAAACAAAAAGCTTTTCTTGTGGCACCTGCCTCAGTGTGCCTTTCAAATAACGCCAAAGATATCACATGGGCTTGAAAGCACAGTTTTGTTTTGTCCCTCATGTACTTCTGTGTTTTCAGCAGCTGAAAGACATTAGCACCTTTTAATTGTACTTTTGCAAAGCCAGACAGAGGTCAGAGACTTGAAGTCTTCACAGAATCAATCAATATTGATTAAAGGTCAAAGCAAGTACAGGAAACACAGCATGCAATCCCACCAAAGCAAGCACAATCCTTCCAGTAGCAAAAGAAAAAGGGAACAGAGGGAGAAATAGTGGCTTGTTCCATCTCTTCCTGCCTTCTCAGCCCCAGCTGCCAACACTCTGTCCTCTACATGCCCCTATCAGCTCCTCCTGGCTCATTGCGGCCAACTGAGCCTATCCTGTGCTTGGATCTCACTCAAAAAAAAGCTCTGGATATTTTTTCTTGTGAGTATTTTAAAAATCTCAACACAGGCTGCTCTTGCCAAAAACCTGCGTGGACCAGGCTCTGACGATCAGTAATGAGAATATATTGAGGAAAAATACATATTCATACAACGTAATTCAGCTAAGGCTATCACACTCTTGGATAAGTATTCCAAATGAAACCAATGTATGACTGGTTTGGTTGTTTACAAGTAGGTGGTCTGACATTTTGCCTCTTTTGCTTTTTTAGCATGTCAGAAGGTCTACATCTATATTTATCAAAAACATGTTGAAATTCAAGGCAAACTATTAAAACCAAAAGGTGTTACAGCAACTGTGGAAACATGTGAAGTACAGCTTTCATTACTGCAATGACAATTACATTTTTCTTTTGTTGTTTAACGAGTTGCTATCTTTAATCTCTATTTCTCATAGAAAAATCTGATAAAATACTGGGTTGGTGTGGAAAAAAAGCAAGAACCACAGTTACAGCAAGTGTGTTTTATTGGGCAGAAATGCTTTTCTTAGAGCTGTGATTTCAGAAATAAGTTAATAAACCATTTGTTTATTTTACACAAATAACTGAAACTTAAGAAGGCAAGCTCAAAAAAGCTAGACAGCTTTACAGCACAAGAAACATCAAAGACAAAAATGTACATCTGCATATCAGCTCAGTGTCAGCCTGAATGTCGAATAGCCTAAGAGATTCTGTTTCTGTCAGCTGTACGCCTCCTAAAGCATGCATGTCATCATGACATAACCTTCAGAGTGGTGCTATCATAACTTCAAGGGAGCCTCCTGGCCACATTTAGGCAGCTGCTGTAAGTACTGAAGTTCTACTAACTCACTCTTCACACAGCAAAGATAAGCAGAACATTACTACTCTGAAAGGTTCAAGGATGTATTTCTTCTCATCCTTGTGTTCTCCACCACTACCATATTGCTACCTCTTATACCTTATCCTCTTCCCTCCCTCTTTTCCCACCTCCCTTCTCTTTCTTTCTTTAAAGAAACAGTTTAATTTTCTTTCCAGATGGTAAATTTTTACATCACTTTAATAATCTCTTGAAGGTATACTGGAGTATTGCTCAACTCACTTCTAAATTAAAGTACTTATTAAAAAACTTTGAAGTACTTTAACAATTTTAAATCACTCTGCACATAGCAATTTAAAATTATTGGAGCAGTTTTATAAGCACTTGGATTTGAAGGTGATCAGAGACCTCAAAATGTGCAATATAGAGCAATTTAAAATATTAGAGTACTTCACATTTCTTATAAGCTCTTCAGTCTGGAAGTGATCGGGTTCTGTGAGCTTGCACATTGTAATATGAGCACTCCTCATTCTTTGAGAGATACAGCCTGTTAAATCAAACTACTTCAATAATTGTAAATTGCTATACATATAGCATGCTCGGAAACCTAACTTCACTTCTTAAATTAAACATATTTTTCAGCCCATATCTGTAAAAAGGTTCTTAAGTGATACAACAGTAATATATCCTTTCGGAAAAGGTTGCTCAAAGTTTTCCCAGGATAAAAACAAACAAAAAAGTCTACACAAAATCTACTCAATTATAATATTTTCAGTGAGCTTATGTTATGAATCATCAACAACACTCAAAAAACTTTCCCATGTAGACATATATTGTTCTACACACCTTAATTTCCTGAATAAAAACTTTTAAGTCCACACAACATATACAAAACTAAGCGATACTCATTGAGATGTACTGTTGCGTATTTCCATGTCGTTTGTACTAGTGATTAAATGCAACCCCACTGGTGTTTCAGTCAAAAAAGTAGTTTTGTATTTGTTTTAGATAGATAGCATTTCACAGCCTCCTCTATCAATAACAGAAGCATCCTGTCTGGAGAGCAGTCTTGAAACAAAAGCCCCCCAAGAATTCAGACTAGACATGAAGGACGATCACTCTGTAGGCTTTGTTGCATATATATAGCAGAAACATATTAAATATACTTCATATGAAAAAGTACTTTCAGGTGTTTTGGGGGAGGCATTTCAGTTCCTTTTTTTTAGCAGCCGAATACTTCAAACAGTAAGTATAGCAGAGAAAACAACAGAAAAACTAGGACTACTAACGCAGCTGGAAACAATGAAAAGTTAACATTATTTGCAAAAGAGCTGAATTGCTGTTACTTCAAAGTGCTGCAAGATATAGAGTGCACCTTTCATAAGAAAACAAAGACGGGCACATTGAAGCAAGTAGCTTTCCCTAAAATAAAACATCTCTAAGAGTTCAGCAAAAGGCCAACAGTAGCAAGACTACAGTGCTCTCTGGTAGATGAAAGCATTAGACTTTCGAGTCAGATCTGAGTGTACATATTTGTGTTTATCTTTTGTGACTTGTGTTCCTCTCTGTATTGAAACTGTAAGAATGAAAATCTGGGTTGGTTTCACCCTTGAAATACAAGATACCAGGCAGGCAGATGGGGCTAAACACCAATCCCAAAATAGCACCATGATTAATGATCATATAAAAAGAAGAAATGCTGTATCTATGGCAATCCTTAGTGATTCAATATTTATAAAATTTGAAGCAATGATTTAACATGCAGTGTTTGAATATCAAGGTTTTAAAGTTTGAAAATCATTTGAAAGATGATTTGTCTAAAAGTTTCTTTTAAAGAAACTCTTTTAGTTATTAAATAATGAGAAACCACAAAGGGATAAGCTAATTGGTCAGGTAAGTTGCATACCTGAGAGAAGTCTGGTCAGCTCAGGTGGGTGGATTTAATACAACTGCCAACTTGTTTCTTAGCTTCTGGAAATAGACACGCTCGACAGTGTAAAGTAATCCAGAGATCTGGAGCCAACAGTGAACAGAACTATGCAGTAAGTACCCAGAGAACTGTATAATACACAACACTAGGGAATAAACTGTCTGTCAGGGAAGCTTCTTCCTCTATTAGTTTCACACAATTGTTTTCTTCTGTCCCAAATTACCAGAAATTATATCCCCTCTTATGAAAACCCACATAACACTGGGTATATATTTGTTTGCATAATACGTTCCGCTCAGTGTCCTGAGGAGCCCTTAGTCTTTTTGATCTCATGTACTAAAGAACTACACATTAATGCACTATATTCCACTAAAGCTCTTTATAAAAAGTGTTTCCATTTAGTAGTTTTAAAATTCCAGTCTTGTCTGCAGTCACTGAAACAGCATCAATACTGTTGTTTTACAGGGTCAAGCTTCTTAATATTACTCATCTCTTAAAAATGTCAAACCTCTTTTCAACATCCTTTCATCTACAGTTCAAGTCTTGACTAAATGTCCCCTTTCTTCTGTTGTTCCCACAGATGTAACTTCAAACAGCACTTCAGAAAAGCATTGGCAGGATTTGTATTTTTCTAAACATATTTTTGGGACCTCCCTTTTGATTTTTCTGCACATCTCTGGTAGCAATACATACCACAGCTCTTCACCAAAAGACATTAGAAACTTCTTTAGAGGACTCATGCTGTTTGTTACTTCAGTAGGTATGATGTGGAGCAGTGTCTCAGTCACAGTGTCAGCAGACATCAGCTGCTGTAAGCATAAAACCTCAACTGCCTATCTGCAATACATACAAGCCTATGACCTGACACTACATTGTAGCTCCTGGAGTCACTTGTGGAAAATTTACTTCACTATCACAAGTCCTTATTACAGTAGTTTGTTCATCAGTTCTATTTTGTTCCCTTATCCTACAATTTAATCCCTTTCTCAGTAAATTCAGAGATGCACTCCATTACTCTGTGATGGTTCTATGTAATTCTATCTCATTTTGGATTTTGGCTTTGATGCCTTCAGTGCATACACATGCACATAATCCATTTGGGCCACAGCATTCTAAGCAGTAAACTGGATGTAAGCTAATTGCACTCGTCAAGCTAAAATTAAACAGATGATTTTACTCTCACAGAGTTTACATTTTACCAGCTCATGTTCTGTTGTTCAGTAAGGAGCTATGGCTATTCTAGTTTCTTCAACACATTTTATTGACTGCAGTCCACTAAAAAATCTCTACCCCATCAGCAAACACAGCCAAGCTCCCTTGTGGTTACGCACAGGATTGTGAGAGGCTTTTCTCAGCTGTTTCATTTTACAAGATCACTTGTTCCTAGTAATACATATATAATTCACGTATGAACTGGATTAGTTCCCCGAGAGCCATTCATCTCCAGAGGAAACTGCTCTTTAATTGTTTGTTATGCCCTCTCAGCAGGGCGGCCGACTTACACCATACATGTGCATCATTTTATTTAAATGACATCCTACCATCCTACGAAGGCTGCCAGGACTATTTGATCTTCTTCCACTAAAGCTACCAACTACAGAAGGTCCCCCGAGAACAAAGCAGCAGATGAAAAAGAAGTGCTGCTGCTTCAGGCAAGCCCTTTTAGCCAGACCTGTACAAGCAGCAACGTGCAGCAGGGAAAAATACTCGCTTCGAAGGTAATTACAGTGGGCTGCATCTACCTACCTTTATTTAAGGTACATGTTTTAGGACTGATTTCCTTCCCTTGACAAGGGGAACTGCAAAGAGCACCAGCCTAAACCACCACGTATTAACTGCAAAGCAGAAAAAGAAGCTTATCTCAACCTCTGCTATCCTCCCTGCAAGGATCACATCTTGTGATGAATGGTGCCATGCTGACGTCCTGCAGCAGCACAACTCCCAGCCACTCTGGTAGTCACTTGCCCTCACTTGCTTGCCTCAGTCCCCTCACCTAGGCCATTTGCAAGACATCCCAAGCTGCACTGGGACTCTTTTCCAGAAGGACTTGTGGTTCTCAGCACCAATGTGCTGCTTTAATGGGCACCAGCAAGATGAGGGATGAAGCTCAGTACCTTGCACAGCACAGTAAAAGCACAGGCTGAATAAAATTAGATGTTTTGCTTGACAGATTTTTACACAAAATCTCTCTTCACTTTTAATATTTGGGAAATTGTTGCTTGAAATTTGCTTGATTTTCAAGTACAAATGAAGCATTAAAACATAGCTCCAAAAAAGAAAGCAGAATTGGTGAGTTTCACTGGATTTTTATCCTATGCCTCAAAATCACCCCCAGATTTCTCAAAAAGCTTTAAGGGGGGGAGGGGGGCAGAGAGGGAGGGGAGAATTCAAAAATAAACAAAAACAAACAAAGAAACACCAAAGAAACAAAATGCATCACCCTTTCCCCGAAAATAGTCTGATTTTCAAATCTGTAATGAAACACAAAACTAGGCAACGTTTAGGTAGTTTAAGGTTTCATAAGAAGCTGTAATCAGATGGTTAGAGACAGCGTAAGATAAAGAGTATGCACATTGGTCTACATTATGCCTCAGTATTTCTCCTGATCATAAAACTCCTCATTATGAGAAAGATTATGGAATTTTTATACAGAATTTTTCTCAACCCAAAAAAAATCACCTACTTTATGGAGCTTGAAAACAAAAATACATGGCATTGACATGAGGTTTAAAGGACATGCCCTGAAGATTCTTGAGCAGGATTACTGAGCAAACAAAGTGCTCATCATCAGGGTCCACATCAAGTTTTAATGGCTGCAGAAAATACTGCAACAGAAATTTGGAACTGTCGTTTTGTGTTTCCTCATGCAGCACAAGCACCATCAATAAAGGTCAGAGCTATTTGTCTCCATCTCCTGTTTCAGCACTGATGGGAAGAACTCCTCACAGCCAGCAGCACAGCACAACATAGTCCTGTTTGGGAGAAAGCTGGTAAGGGTGCCAAGTTTTTAAGCGGCTGCTCCCCATCCACACTGTTAGCACCTGCTGCCACTGCAGCTTATCCAAGAGCAGCACTGGTTCATTGGCTCACCACTGCTCTCACTGGAAACGCCAACAAATGTGGCATGAAGAGAACCTCAGAGGAGGATCTATACAAACCTGATTCACATCAGGATAACCAAATCAGAAAGCCAGAAACACCCCCAGAGAGGCAAAGGAAAGAGTACATGTGTCAGGTAACTCACTCTTGCACCCCCTCCAGTTTCATATAAGGATCAGACACATTCTGTATATTTATACATCTGTTTCTTTCTTTGCAGGCCAGCGAGAGCCCACAGAGCTCTGTGCAGATTTGCCAAAAATGATTAGTCTGGTCACTTAGCAGAGCAGAGGACCTGTCATCCAGAAACTTATTGCCTAGCAACAGTTCACTTACCCTTCTTCCCTTGGGATGAGTAAATGTCACCTTGCCCTCCCTGCTCCCCACGTGTTTTTATTGGCTTTCTGGCTGCTGGCACAAACTGCTCACCTGAGCAGGGTTCAGCTTTATTTCCATCCCCACTGAGTGCAAAATGCCTCCTCATGGGAAGACTGTCTGTGCTGTTTAGGTCCAAGTACATGTGTAGTGTAGTTCAAGAAAATTCTGGCTGCCAAGAAAAGGTGCAACTTCTGCCTTTGATAAAATAGTCTCACACTACACCTAGATCAAACCCAGATCATCAAAGTGGCAGCTCTGAGCAAAATCATGATCTAGGGGTGGAAGAGAAGAGGACATAACAAACTGGTCATATGAGACAAGAAATTGTAGCAGCACTCCCAGAGCCAAAGGACACCTAATTTTCCTCAAAAGTTTTTCATTAGTATCTATTTTATTATTATTACTGTAATAGCTTAGAATTGCAGAGCACTTTCCAAGATTGTTTAATATGAAATTATTTAGTGTGTGATCTATGAAAATGAACTATGCCCTTCCCTCTTCCCCCAGGGAAGCCTTCCTGCTCATTCCTCCTGCACAGGTTGTACCATTTGGTTTTAGCTTATGGTTGTCATACATACAGAGATTTTTTTCTTCTTTTTCTCAAAGCAACATTTTGGAAAATTGCACAATTTACTTTCCTAATAATTTTGTGTATCATTCCAGAAACATTTTGGACGTCTTAAAGCTACACCCAGAGATTGAAAAAACACAGCACTTTTGCCCTCTGCTATACCACCCACCTGTCCAAACTATCTTACTAGGGGATCCTCCAACTTGGCAGTTGTCCTTCCTCTCAGTAGTGATACATCTGTTAAGTACCATCTCTTCCAGAACTGTATGCACATACGTGACAACTATCTAAGATTATATAAATACTCCATATTCTCCCTGTGGCACATCTGTGCTGTTCCACAGTGTAAATCTTACATATAGGCTGTAGCTATATTTGTCACTGCTTGGCATGGATATAATAATAGACACATTTTAAACATTATTTCAGATTTCAAAATGGCAAAAAGTCATCATTCTAAACATTTTTCTGAGCTAGTCAGAAATAACTTTTAAAAAAAAACTGCCATAATTTCATAGAGATTTATACATCTCTTTTGAACTGCGATAGTGCTAAACATCTATTGTCCATCCCCCAAAACACAAGATACCAGAAATCCATCTTTGTTTAAAGAACTGTCAGATGCCAGTCTTGAAATATACAACCTCAAAAGGAGATTTTAGCTTGAGTTACCTTTGAATAACTTAATACCTAACACCCAAATGATCTAGTAAACAAAACAGATAAAGGGGAAAAATATTAATAGTCCATATATTAACATTTCACTGCTCCGAGTAATGGAGTGTTCTTCTGAATAACAACACAATGCCCTTATTAATAGCACAGTGCCCTTATAACCATTTGCTGTTATGTTTCATTCTGTTTGCATTTTTTGGAAATTGTTTCAAATTTTGGGGGAGATTATCTACTCGTATCAGTATAGTTGTTACTGTTACGCTTGTCATAAAACATTTCAGTCTGAAATAAAATAGCTGTTCCTACTACACTTGTCCCTGCCCATTTGGCAATGTTTTTATCTTTTGTTTTAAATGCTGCAACTACTAGCACGGTATCTGTCCTTGTTCATATGCCAGCATCCTTGATTATTTCAGCTGCAACATGAACAGCTTGGGGAATAGTGTTTTATAGTTAGCTACTGTTGTAGAACCTGGAAACTAAAAAGAAGAATACTTGCTCTTGAACAAATCTTGTTATTATAAGGAACTTTTATCTTTTTTCTTTTTTTTTTACCCTAAACATGAAAATGACAGTTCAGTAGTGGAAGAGATACAGATAAACCCTAGAATAGTCTGTAGAATAGAATTGTAACCAATTTAATGGATGTCAATTTCAGGCCCTAAATTTTGGCTTTTTCTGCTTCTAAACTGTTCAGCACATACATTGAAAAATGCATAAAGGGTGACAACAAATGCTTCTAAAATACTTTATAGTTTTTTTCAGCTGATTTAATTACTTCCAAAAGAATATTTTTGTTAATAAGCCACAGACTTAAAGACACCTTCTTAAGTATAAAACATAATTTGATTGCTACTGAATGTCCATAGTGTATGTACTGTGTGTTACACTTTTACAAATACAAATGCTCATTATACTGCATTCATTATTTCAGATGTTAGCAACATCAGGATTGACCCAGCACCACTGAAACCTACGGGATCTTTAATATCGATCCTTGCAGAAACAGAAACATAGTAATACTATTGAGCCTATGTCCACATGGAAAGTCTGAAGCACATTTTGAACTTAATGCCACACAGAAAAAAAAGTTGAAGAAGTGACATTTAGGATGCTCAGAATGTAAATGAAACAGAAGAAAAGAGGATATATTTGCAAAAGGCAAGGTAAATATGGGGCAAATCTAATATGACCATTGGCAGGAACAAATTTTGTTTCCCAATGTTCTACATTACAGGTCACTGATGTGCAGGAAGTGTCGTATCAAAAGCAAGCACAACATAGGCTATGCAATACCTCAAACACAAATACTCTTTTAATGGCAAGGGAAAGATGCACACAACAAAATACAGAAGTTTTGTGTTCATCTGCTCAATTTTCCTCTCTAATTTCACGTGCCCTCTAGATCTAGGTCAAAGATCATTAAGAGATTCAGGATACTTTCTCTTCCACTAGTATAGTTTCCCCTGTATAACAGGCATTCTCACTTTCGCTGCCAGTCATTTGCTGCCATGTCATACTGTATTTCCCCTTTTCTGTTTTCCAGGCTGAGACTCTTCCACTGTTAAACAAATTCACCCGAATTTACAGTCAGCTTCTTCATCATCTAGTAATCAAAGACCCCATCTGACTGATTTCTTACTGCATTACTACCCAGAGTTCAAACACAGAGAAAATAACATGGTGTGCCTTGAGTAACAAAAGTGTTTTCATTCAATGCTGCTCCACTGAGCCAGACCTTGACAACTCAGTTAAAGATCATATTTCCCCACATTCAAACATTTTCATTACTAACCTACATCGCCCTTATCTTTGACTCAAAGACTTCAGCTTCAGAACCCAGACTTCGCTAGGCTTAAAAGCAGTGCCAGAAGAGCAGAAGTGCCCCAGGCTGTTACACGGCTCTGTAGCAATGCCTACACCAAGCACTGGCAGAAACTGGCCTATTCATCCCACTGGGAAAAATTAATTTGCACCTGCAGTCATGGAGCAAAAGAGTACTTGTTTGGTCTCTGTAAGGCTACAAGCATAACTGATTCTGGTACTATGCAACTGTGAAAACATTTCTGAAAATTTTCAGCTTAAGCAAAGCCTATTTGAGGTGAACATACTGATGCCCAGTCTCAGTGAACTGTTTAACTGCTTGTTCTTTCTCTTTGTTCTAGTCACAGACTGTACATAAACAGCTGCTGATTTAGTTAATCTTCAAAAATTTTTGATGCAAACAACCTCCAGCTTATTGTATTTAGTAAGCTTTTGTTTTGAGCATAATACTTGCTTATAATAGTAATGAGTCCACACAGTGAATGAGAACAGTAGTGAAAAGAGCCTGCCAAAAATAAGAGGTTTAGGCCATATGGAGACATCAAGGGATATCTCTGATGTGGATGTTGCCAGCATTACTTCTTCCTCACTGCTTGACATTTCTGAAAGCCACCTTACACGTCTGAAACTCTCCCAGGCTTTGCTGATGTCTCCAATAAATGAGGCATTGTTGAGCTCCATATTTTCAAAAATTTCTGGAGAGCTCACTGAAAAATAAAAATCAGATCTAGGGTACTCCTTCAACTGCCAAACAGCCAACACTAATGGCAGACTCAGATGCCTGCATAGCTTCTCTGAAATTAGTGGGACAGAAGGGAATTGGAACACATGAGGTTGTGGTAAGTGGATACCACAGGGATGAGAAATCAGGGCAGAATTATGATCGTAGCAAGATCTTCTTCACAGATCAATTCTGTGATTCTGTGCTTCTTTCAAGAAAGTCAGTATTCTTGTCATGCCTGAGGCTGGGCATCTAAATCCTTGGTCATTTGGCATCCATGCACTAAATAAAAGTTACAACCAAATTGTGAGCAACAATTACACTATACCCACAAATGGATATGGTTGAGCAATTGAGAAATTGTACATAGAACAGAGCTGAAGAGTTCCAAATAGAAATGTCCACACAACTATCTATTCCTATCTGATTTCCTGTGGGTAAAAAAAACATGTCATTGCTAATCCAAGTCTTGGAAACATTAGCTTAGCAACATAATTTAATGTGTCCACAGCTGCAAAGCTCCTTTCGTCCTTGGTGAGCCAAGCAGACAGGTGGGGGAAACACGTCCCATACTAATTTTACATCTGAGTGCTAGTCTCCCACAGAACAGAACAATACCAAGTTATGTACCCCAGATGGCTTTTCCTTTAATCAGCTGGCAAAGAACAGTACAAATTCTGTGGGATTCTGTGTTCACAACGGGCACAACATTCTGGGAACACTGAAGTGAGCTGATTATTGACAACTGATTAGGTGTCAAGATCAATGTTTTGATTTGCAATGTATTGCATTTACTTTAGAAAAAAAGATAAATTCTTAGCCAGATGTTTGCTATATTGTCCTGATTCCTACAGAGCCTGTAAATGCACATTGCTTACATATCTGCTATTGTACACATTAGTGCTTACAGTAATGTCACTGACATCATTATTTAACAATCACATTAAAATACTACTGCCAGGAATTGACTACTGTTGCTAAGTGCTGTATGACTATATTAGAAGGACTCATCTTCCCCTTGTAAATGGAGCATAGAAATGAGGGAACTGGAAGATAGTCTTTCTTGATGAATTAACCACACAACACTTAAGCTCACCACCTTTGTATACCTAGATATACCATGTCTGATAACTCATCAAGGAGTAAGTCCAAACCGTCTTGGAATAAAGTAAGAAAGCATCTCAGGTTCTTTTGACCACTGTTTATTTTTGCAGAAGTGTTTATTTGCAACCCAGCAGTTGAAAATTATTCCAGCACAGGAATGTTGTTATTTTCAGCATTGTTGGTGTACAGCTAGTTACAGCAGCATTTCCAGAAATATCTCAAATACAAATGTTCCTCACAGTACAGAGGAAATGAAATCAAGGCATTAGGAACAGCTTTTCACATTTTGCAAAGCAAAACATTGCTGTTGCATTTGAATACAGAAATTAAAGTTGTCATAAAAATTACATAACACCTCATTTTCTATTGCACAGGAATACACCTGAAATTAGTCTGACTGCAGTGAAGACTAACCTGAAACTTGAAATGTTCCTTTCCTTTACTTTTGCAAAAGCAGTTGGCTATTTACTGTAACACTTTTTACTCAAGTGTGGTCAAAGCATGCCAAGTATGGTTTAGTATTTCTTTGTTTGGGATGCAACAATAACCTAGAGATTGGGAAAGAAGAACACTATGGAAAGTGCTTCTTTATCTGCTAGCCACAGAGCATCAGCTCTAAACACTGAAGTAGCAAACAAAAGTCTAAGCCCTACCCGTGAGCAAGCGATTTTAACACTTCTTTTATATCATTCTTTTAAATTCAGAATTTTCCACTCTTTTAAGTTGGTTTGCTTTTGGTTTGGGTTTTTTGATTTTTTTTTTTTTTTTTTTTTCCTCTGAGGTGATCAGCTAGCTTTCCTATTCTGGACAAATGACGATTAAACTGGAGGATGACCATGAATTAAAACACCTGCAGGAAGATAACTACATGAATTTTCCTTAGCTCCAGTCTAGATGACACACACTGCAACACGCACATCTGCATGCAATAAGGTCTTCTTCCCTGTGGAGGAAGGGATTCTCTGCAAATTCACCTTCCAGACAGAAAGTGGAAAAGCAGGGCAAGCCCACATACATGCATGTTGGGGTTGTCTCTCACAGCCAGCCCTAGAGTCAGCCACTAACCCCCACAAGGTGTGTAAGACTTAGTTCATCAACACTTAAGCACTGCTTTGAGACATGTAAATTGATGCAGAAATGTGAGTAGTATATTTTGCTTTAGTTTTTTGCTTTATTTTTGCTTTACATTTTGCTAAGGTAACATTTTTTTTCTTGGGAGACTCATTTCTTTACATTTAACTGCAAGAGGAAAGAGGAAGAAAGGAGGGAAGTCTGTTTCTGAGTAACCCTCAATGCAGGGCTCCTGGCCACCATAGATCATTGTAGAACCATTGCATAGAATAAGCAGCACTGCTCCAAATACCACATATCTGTGGTTGTGAAGAACTTACCCTAAAAAAACTGTCATTTTGCAGCAAGGTATTAAGGGGTAGACCACCAGCTGACCTACAAATGAGCCATTCACCAGTGCAAGTAACTGATCCATGCAGTACAGAATTCGTTTTCCGTTGACTTTTAGATTCCTATTTCAAAACACAAACTACATGTCTGCATTTCCAGACATAATGAGATCTCCCCCACTGGCACAATATGAGGAGATTCTCTCTGCTAAAGAACACAATATACAAGCCCAGCGAAGCAGCAAGTTGCACAATATATTGCTATCTTATTTTAATTCAGTTCTAAGTATTAATCATTAGAACACTAATGAGGTATTAAAGCACTGAAGGATGCTCACCAGACTGCTAAAGAACTAAAGGCCCCTAGACTTAAGAAAGGAGCGAGGCTGGAGGGTGTTATTGACTTTTACTGTTTCTCTTGTGGGTTGCCAAGTTGTTTTTTTCATTACAGCACAAGTTAACTTCCTGGACAGAAGTCTGAAGGATCCCAGAAAAGACTGCATGCAGAACTGCAACCCAGTCTAAATACTATAGATTCACAAAACATTGCTCTTCAGATTCACACTACAGGGTCTGTAGAGATGCTTTCTTTGGCAGTAGTGGGTTGCATGCTGTAATTTCTTATTAGCAACAAAGTTCTCAACTACATCTAGCTCAAGAAAATGGTAAATAAATTTTACATTACATTTTTTATTCCTCTACTATTTTCATATGTTCTTCCTAAAGCTTCCTTCTGTGAGGAGTGTTGGACAGGAATATGTCCATGACAAGATAATGTGCTCCTACCTTATTTTAGATACAAAATGAACAACCATACTTAATTGTCGCTATCGTGAGGAATGAGGGTTTTAAAAGAATATTATCCCACATAAAGTAAATGATAGTTTGCCATTATGACTGAGACAGTTAAATATCTCTTTTGACAGTTCAATGAGGCTGGAACTTTAGATTTTTAAACAGTTTTACAAATCCTCCACTTTTACTGCACTAATAGTGACAAATAATGTCAGTGATTGTTAAGATCCATTCTGTTACTTCATTGCTGAATTTTTACCAGGAACATTTAGCCACTTTGGGATTATTGGTGTACTAGAGGAATGAAGAGAGTTTAAATTCCTACTATTTCCTACAGTCCTGTCCTAACTCATGCTTTTGACCACTTCTAACCTATACCAGGTCAGTGACTTAATTGCTTTGGACTCTGATATTTTAACTTTTCTTAGGAAAAAAAAACCATTTAAGTTAAATAAAATAACTGAGAAATTAAGTAAATAGGGTTAACATTCTCAGTTTTTCTTGATCCCAGCGTTGTGTTGTATTACATCATCTCTCCAACAGTTTTCCCAATTTTTTGGTTATGCAGAGATAAACCAGTCAATATTAATATATTACCATAACCTTACTACTATGATCTTCACTCTGAATATCTACCAGCATTAACCCAAGACCAGGGAGACCTACCCATTTGTCAAATGGTTGCTCCTTACACTCATTCAGCCAGTCAATCTATTCTCTATTGCTCTCCTGCTTCTTTTTCCACATCTCCTCTCCTAAGCCACCTGAAAACAAACAAAAACAACCACACACATGAAAAGTTTGAAAGACATAGTTTTTGAAACCCACAGTTTTACATTCTTAAATGCCTCTGTGAAACCCATGTCTGCCACTGAGGTTACCAATCACTTCTGTGTGGCAAAGGAATACAAGAACAGATTTCATGTTAAGACTTCTATGCTGACTTCTCCTTTGTGGTTACTTGATTAGTTTCTATTTTATATCAGTTGCCCCTTATATGCCATACTTCTCACTATAAACTTTGGGAGAAGAAAAATAAATCCCAAGATTCATTGGCATTGCTATAATTTAAACTAATAGTGTTGCTTTAGATAAATATACAGAGGTCGAATTTCTTCCACGTGTTATCAGCAGATCTGAAATTCTTACTTATCATAATTCCTTCCATAATTCATAACATCAACCACCAATATTTCAACATTCAAACCAGTAGCCTATTTTCCCTAGTTGAGAAGGCAGACTTCATAAGCAATGTCATTTTATCAGGTTTGTTGTTAAATATTAATGTGTAAATTAAGCAAGGTTTAAGGGCTGGGTTTTAAGATTTATTTTTCATTATGTCTGTTATAACAAACCTTTATTAATACGCTGTGAAATGAGAAATCTACAGCATTGCTAATAAAACCTTTCAAGTAGTAATCCTTCAGGATCCTTCCTTGTAATGGTTCAGCATTTGCAGTACTAAACCAATGAAATTCACACATATTGCAGTGGAGTAGTGGAGCGATTATTACAACACTTTTTCCAAAGTACCTCAGGCTTTAGATGATTAGAGAGTAGTCCTGTGTTTTAAACTTTCTGCCAACAGTGAGGCTGCAAGTTGATTTGGATTGTGGATAAATTGTAGTATAATGTATGTTGACAGTTTAATAACATGGGTTACTATCCTTAGTTTGCTTTATGATGTAATACATCTTTATAGGAGTCCCTGGAGAATTCTACTATGATTTTCAAGGCAGAGAGAACTCAATAAACTAAAATACTCTGAGCAAGGTTTCTATTTCCTGTGTACTTTGGAAATTTTCCCAAAAAATAAATAGGTGCTACAACTATTAAAAGTTTTTCTGGCATGACTTTTTGGGAGTTTTTGTCATGTATAAGATTTTAAAGGTAAATTTCATATAAAGTTATACATTTTTTTAACATCCCTTCCTAGAATAAATGGTCTTCTTTTTCAGATATCTCAGGGAATTTTCTTTTCTATAAAACACAGTAATTGGGCTTTTTCCCCCCTCTTTCAATTCTCGTTATACATGCATTTAGATTGTACAGTTTGTAAATGTTTGCTGATAAAGGTCACATACATTTGGACTAATTATTCCTCATGTTTTGACAGGTACATATATAATGACGATTAAATATCAACCAGCATAAATCCAAATAACAAAATGACGTTATTATTTAATTCTTCAAGAATTATGTAATTCTTCAACTGCCTTCATTTCATTTTACAGGTAAAGAAAAGAAACTAATTAGAATGGAAGGCAAGTATTGGGTTTTCTTAAATATCAGTCTAAATGAAAACAGCTTAAAAGGATCTCCAATGCACTTTAATATTAAATAAATTCAATTGCCGATTTCGACAACATTCTTGCAACACTAGGATTCTGAAACTACTGAAAACAATTTCTTCCATATATTTCTATTCAGGTTGTATACCAAGAGATGTTGATTTATGAAGCGTAATCACTTTTCAGAATAGCACCTATAGATGATGCTGTGCAAATGCTTTCAAGACTACTGTTAACATGATTTGCTGTGATTATGTGTCCTGAAACATTTGTCTAAATGGATATTACCTAAACAACATGGTATTCTTCCTTGTTCCAAGTTGGTTGACCACACGAAGTTTTTCACAACATTTTTACAAAGCAATTTCACTATGAATGATTCATATGAGCTAGGCTGCTATTTCCACACTAGTATTTATGACACATTCTTTCTAGTCATATTGTGTAAACAAAAATTTGCTCATCTGAATGTTTGCAGTAAGTGCATAAATGTAGGCTGAAATAAATCTGTACTGTTTGTCAAATAAACATCAGCAAATACTTTCTTAAAATACACACGAGCTCTGATTTCCTATTAAAATAAACCTCTTGTAAAATAAGCCTCATTAGGAAATTCCTGAAGGACATGTTGTAAGACCACCAGAACAGAGAAGGTGGAACGGTGTCATTACAGATACGCCATGAAGACAAAAAGCAGAAACTGGAGCATGTGGCCCAAAAGGTCTTTTAACTGTCATTTAATTCCTTCTCTTTTCATCATCCCCTTTCTGATTCTGCGTAAGTGCTACAACCAAGAGCTCCCCAAAGCCTCTTAAGCCAAAATCATTCTTATAGCCCCCACAGGAGGAATACTCAGATTTTTAACCACCAGTGGTCACACTGGCCTCTTGCCAAGAGCCTGAGGGCCATGCCTAATTGACATACATATCTACATATATTTTCATCCCTGGAAAATATAAGCATACACACAACCATGGCATTTGCTTAGGCTAATACCATTGATGAAGTAATCTAGACTGTCTGAACTCACTGAAAACCAGTAGTTTAGTTTAGTTGTAAGGTTTGCCTCTATCCCACTGCCACAGTGCACCCGCATGGGCAGTATTTGATCATCCTGTGGGCCAT
Source organism: Merops nubicus (assembly GCF_000691845.1). Taxonomy (NCBI): domain Eukaryota; kingdom Metazoa; phylum Chordata; class Aves; order Coraciiformes; family Meropidae; genus Merops; species Merops nubicus. The sequence goes on along the minus strand of NW_008621139.1, from coordinate 20,304 downwards.
ACACTGAGCAACAAACCTCTATAGTGCCAGAAACACCCGGGGCCAGACATCCAAAGGTGCTTAGCAGACCACATATACAGAGGGGTACCAAATGGGGTTGGAAAACTGGGTCACTCCACCCTCCAACTGCAGTTGAAACAGTGTTGTCAAAAACTTGGTCCTGTAACTGTAATCTTGAAAACTTACTGCAGCTTCCTGGTTTTACTACTTTTTTTAACTTGCTATGAAAACAGAAATCCCATCTATCTCCATGATAGTTATAAATGAGATGGTTCTTAATGGTGTTGATGGGCTTGCTGAATGATTGGCTGAGGCTCCCCGGTGCTGGATCTCGCTGGATTGAGGTGGGTTGAAGCTGGATGCACAATCCTTGCACATGGATGGAGGCAGGGAAGAGTCTGTAGATCAGGCCCAGGTCTCCAAGATGGCCACGGCCACGTGTAGCACAGGGAGCAGCAGAGCAGCGTGTGCCCAGGTGCAAGGTCAAAGGAGCAAGAGGAAGAGAGGAAAAAGAGGCGTGCCTTCCTCACCCCTTTATAGACCTTGGCAGGAAGTCCCGAAGACAGGAAAAGGGGAGTGGGAATAGGAAAGGTGTACGCCCCTTTCATTCAGGCTTGTACTTGGTTTAGGGTTTCAGATCTCCACCCACCAGGGGCAGCAGGTTTCAAACCATTACATTGGCAGACTTCATCAATGTTTTTGTGACTGATCATACCTCTTACACTTCCTGTGGATCCCAAGAGGAATGCCAAAAGAGCACACTATGTTGAAGGCAAATGTAGGTGAGACAGAATGTTGACCATAGTAGAGAAAATCATTCTTAATATAAATTTCACTTTTCCTGAACGTCATCTTGTGTGCAGGTATATGTGCACATACACACCCCTCCTTTTTATTACTGTGTTGGACATGCTTTTTGTATGTATTGCATATGTGATCAGCTCCTTCTTGATCAACATGCAGAGAACTCCACTGGGACTCTTCAGGCCTAAGACCACATCTTACTACAGCTGTACCTATGAAGTTATCTGGGAAGAGGTGGCAACACTTTGCACCTTCTGTAAATCATTACAGTATTGAAACTGCAATACTCAGCTGATCAGTCACCTCTGGGCTGCAGACTGCAAATCTCATTTACCTTCTAGATTATGAATAGTACTCTAGGATCAGCTCTCAGTTTCTGGCAAGTAAAATAAAACATTCAGTATAAGTAGGATAAAAAAATAAACAAAAGAGACAAGAATTTTAATTAACAGTCTTGTAAACAAGATAGATCTGTTGCTACTGCTTATTCTGTGTCATAATATTTGTGGAGATGTTAGAGAAAAATAAGTGTGAGTTATTAACCGTGGTTTACTTTAAGTTTCTACAAAGATTTTTTTTTTTAGAGGATTTCAAAGTACTTTATGAACTTAAATCTTACAATAGTCTATTTAAAAGCTGGTGCACAGGGAGGTTAAATGCTTAGAACAATAGACCAACACAGTTCAAAACTAAATCTAAATTTCACATCCCTGACTTCTTCCTACACCTCGCCACAAGTATCACCTTTGCAGCTGAAATCACACAGCTACTACTACAGTGTTTGCTGAACAAAGATCTAACTGTTTCTTCTGATACACTTGAGCTAAAGTAATAGATGCAGCAGGCCCTTCAATGTGAAATTTCTCTTGGCAAATATGCTCAACCTTCCCTGACGCCAAGATAGTGTGCTTTTTGGGGGCACGATGAATCAATGATAGGCACTTGACCCACTGATCTTCACTCTCTGTCTTCTACCACTAATAGTTAATAAATCTGCTATCTTGAGAAGAAGTAAAAAGCTATCAGCATGGGTCTTTTTCATTTCAAATACTTATTTTGGTAGCCAAAACTGTCACTGTCACTGAAACCGAGTGATGGCAAACTAGGGTCCTATATTGCTCAGTATATGGAACAAGTATAGCAACTAAGGTTTATTTTCACAAGATTGAAACATTCAATCAATTTCATTGTAAACTGACCCCTCAAACAGGTTTATATTGCATCATACGTGGGAGTTGTTTCAGTCTCCAAATACTGCTATAGCTGATCTAATAAACTACCCAAAGAATGTATGTCAATACCAAAGAACTGAGTAGCATGGCTACTGAGAAAAGGTTACCTATAAATACTTGGGTTACACAAAACAGTACTGTTCAGCAGATGTTGATACATCAGATATGTAAATTATTAGATTACAATTATAAAAGTAATTGCAAAACATTAAAGACATAATTGGCAGAGTTCCTACCAGTTAAATCTAATCTCCAATACACATCAGCTGTGGCTTGGCTTGTCTTGTTAGGTAAACAAAATGTGTCTTGACTGTCATTGCCATAAAATATTAATGCACTGGAAGTCTCTAAACTTTGCTAACCATAAGGCCTATTATCACACTTAAGAGCAAAGCAATCTAATAAATTGCTGGCTGTATAAAAACTAAGTCAGCTGGCAGAGACAGTAATCTCCCTAAGGGATAGTAAGAGCCTAATCTTCAACTACAGCAGCTGCAGTTCCAGAGAAATTATGTTTCTACTGCTCAGTAGAAATACATTTGTGCTGAATTCTGTTATTTAAACTCTAATGGAATCATTAGGAGTATCCATACATTATCAACTATACAAAATGAATTAACAAAACCATCTATGACATAAGCTTATTACAGGCATATTTATTATTATTATTATTATTACTGTTATGCTTCATCTTTGTTTCTTTTAGTTAGGTCCAAACAAAAGCTGAACTAGATGCTCCTAATGCGCATTTTCTAGCAACATCAAGCTCATACATAAATAATCTTGTGTGTTTACTGAGCACTGAGACAATGTCCTTAATTGAAAACAAGTTACTTGTTTGGCACTAGTATGAGGTCCTTGAGGCTGTATTTAACCATAAACACAATATTGTCATATACTTTGTAACAGAACAGATAACATCTTGATTATGTTATTTTTATGATGTACTTAGGGAACATACTGTGTGATTCAAGAGAAACAAATCACCAGAGACATACCAGACTGCACATACAGAAAGTCATTAACAGAAAAAATACCTTAGTCAGGACATTATCAAAAATATTTGTTACCTTTGGGATTAATAGGAAATTAGTCTGTCCTCAAAATGAACTAGAGTAACACCAAAATAGCTTGAATAACATCTTGGGATGATACTAAAAGATTTTATAGGAAAAATGCATGCTGAAAAAAGAACCTTAAAATATTCTACAAACAAATGTAGGTTATTCCTGAAAAAGTTTTCGATAATTTATTTGACAATATAAATTGTTTCACACTGTGTTTGATTGCAGATTTTCTATTAAGTTCTATTTTAAATGAATATTAGTATCTTGGTGAACAGTTAAGATTTTTTAGCGTAAATCTTATGAAACCAAAATAATTTTCCCTTGTACACTGGAATCTATTTGGTCCCACACAAAGTCATGGAATTGCTGAGTCCGAAAAGAACATAGAGAGGTCTGTAGTCCAAACCCTCCCCAAAACACTGCCAATTAAGTCATGTTGCTCCAGTCAGGGTTTGAGTATCTCCTAGGACACAAATCCCAAAACCTCACCAAGCAGTCTGTTACAGTGTTTAATTGTCTTCGTTGTGAATATTTACCTCCCATGTAATCAGAATTTCTTATTTTCCACTTTTGGATCTTATCCTACCACTCTGCACCTCGAAGACAAAGCTGACTACATCTTCCCTCTTCCTGCTTTGGTTGAGTGTAAGGTGAAATAAGATCTCACTTCAGACTCCTCACCCTGAGGCTGAACAAACCCAGTTCCTTCAGCCATTCCCTATACACCATGTACTCCAGCTCCCAGACCACTCTGGAGGACCTCAGCTAGACACCTACCACTACATTAACACCTTCCTGTAGTCTCACAACATCTGAACAGCAGGGAACAATAATTTTGCTCAACCTGCTGGCTGCACTTTTGCTAATTCATCTTCTGTACAACAAAAACTGCAATAGCTGAAGACATCCAGAACCTGTGAGTTTGAAGCCCAGCAAGATTGTGACAACACGGACCCCTACAATAAAGGTGACTGTCATCTAATTTAAAATTACCTGCATGATATAGTGGGAAAAGCAGAAGGAAGAACAGAAGCATGTAGACATGCAGTGAGAAATCTGAAAGTGAAGAAACCAGCGTTTACATAGCTAAATTTTCTTGGCATTGTTCTGTTACATCTTTGCATTGTAAACCATGTCTGTTTTCCCATTATACAGAAACAGAGAAAATTGCCCTATCTTTTCTCCCAGCTGTGTTTCCCCCTTTCTTAGATCTATCATGATATTTTTTTTCTGTGACATCCTGACCAGTTCATCAATTTTCTATCTTGAACTTAATTTTAAGTTTCCTGGAAAGGCTCAGAGACTATAAAACAGAGCTATTTATCTGCTTAGGGATGTCAGCTCATAAAACCACATGAGAAACTGAGAAATTTGGAGCTGTTTAGATTCAAAATAAGACAGATGCATATAAAAGCGTATTTGGAAGAGAAAACATACATCTAGCAGCTCCTGCGTGGCATTCTTCATAAGAACAGAGGGGTATGAAAATACAATGAAAGGCAGCAAATTTTAAACTGATAAAAGGAAACACTTCTTTTACAAAACTCCACCTGTAGAAATCATTGGTATAACATCACTGGGAATGACGATTTTAGCAGGATGCCAAGATTAGGCTTTACAATAATATTAGTTATGATAGGCTACATTTAAAGACCCCTAAGGTTGCAAAACCCAGTGCTCTACTCTTAGGGAAAAAAATGCAACATAAAGTTCTTTAAGCAACTTTAATTTGCTCCCTTGTGCATATGCATTATGATACTATCTTCATGATTACCCACCTACATGATTACTTGCTATTGCCTCAAATACTAGAAATTCCTAGCTTTGGAGTGCTTCTCTTTTCACTCGTAATAACATTTCTAATTCCCTTCCATTCTTCTGAATTGAAAAATAAACTCTCAATATGGAAACTTAACACTGAGCTTCAGGATGCTGGAACAGTTAGTTCCACCAGATGAGCCACCAGTACCTGAACTAATGACACAACTGACTGCATTGGGAGCTTCTTACACTGTTAAATCAACTAGTGAAAGAGGGAAAGAAGGGGCTGTCACTGAATTTTGCAATTGCTTCTAACACCACATTAGGTAAACCCTCTGGTTCTACAGGCAAGAACATAACAGCAACTAGACACTTCTCTCAGCTGCAGCAATAGTTTCCCCTGTCTGCCAGCTCTGTACCAAGCACTGGGCAGCCTCCCTACCCTCTTTCTCTTCTCGGCTCACACCTTTACTTTTGCCTGCCCAGCCTGCTATGGAATTTTGATTACTTCCTTTTACTTTCTTCTGACACTCCTCCTTTCCACCAGCTCTACTGGTCCCCAAAGGCCAATAAAAATACTGCTTTCTAGTTAAGAAATTTGCAAGGCAAATCCCAGTTGAATTCTGAATCTTTTGGGGTTTGCGTATGCTGTAAACTGGATGCAGAACAAAGCATATCCCTTAGGCTGGTGGAACAGAAAAACATCTTTGCTCTCAGGAGAGAGGCAGAGTCTATGTGCCTGCACAGGAATATCCCCGTTTGGATCACCATGCAAACCAGGTGTGCTGCCTAACGTCACTGTTGCTGTAGCTGGCATGGGCATGGTGAAGAATAATTCAATGAACTTTCTTCTGCACCATACCTGTGCATTTCTTAGGTATCTAGATAATATGTGGATCAGACAAGACACAAGAGAGGTGAGGCAGTAGAATGATTTGTAATAATACTGTGGATCCATGAACAGCCTTCTCTATTACAGTCCACTCACAAGCCTTCATATCTCTCCTGTCAAGTCAGACCTGTGATTTGCAAGTGATGCTCATTTATTCATATAGATGCCCAGATAGTCAAAAGTGTCAAGTTATTAGGCAGCTTTTTACTGAAGAGTGACCTGAAAACAAATAGCAATTCTGCACTTTCATCACTGAGCAGTTTTATCAAGGTTGAAACATACCAAGCTAGATCCCAGTCTTGTTAAAAGAGGCAAAATAAGCTCAACAATTTAGCAGATTCAGCCTAGTAAGAAAGACCAGAATCTGGCTCATGAAGTTGAATCACTGGACCATTGCTTAATTATGTTTGTTTAAAGTAATAGGAAAACAGTGGCACCTGCCTCCACAAGGAAACCAAGAGGCTAAAAGGAGAAATTATTAATTTAACACTCTGCAGAAGTGCTATTTGTGTTAGGCCAGCTAAATAGAATCAATTTGTCAAAGGCCCTGCCCTATTTATTAATATTTCTTTTCCATCAAAAGGGAGAAACAGCTCCCGGCTACATTTTTTTCCCCAGGGTATGAGGGACATATTCCTAACACATCACACTCAGTCTCTGATTCAGACTCTCTTTTAAAAACAGACCAAAATAGTAGTACAGACTTCTTTACTACTCTGAGATCACAATTTGGGGAGTAAGTGTTAATGATGCATAGTTGTTTTCTTTAGGATTTACTCATTCACAGTTAAGCAGATAGGCTTAGTTAAAAAAAGAAAATATCTAGGAGTGATTATTGTCTTGCTATACTGTCCTGTTGATCACACTGTTAAGTTTATTTTGGTTTAGGGAAGACAAAATAAAACTTCAAGTTAATGAATTCTGGCATTTACTGTCAACAGCACAGTTCAGATCAAAAAAAAAATTTTGCACTTGACTAAGCTTCACTCATTAACTACATCAATGAATCATTTAAAAAATCTTCCTAAGGAGCATATTCAAGCTAGTTTTGCCCCTTTCTGCTGTAAGTAAGGAACTTCAACTGATTTTTTTTAATACCATCACTGGATATTTTCTTGGGTCGTGTTCTTCATATTGTTCACAAAGTTTTGTAAAAGAAACTAAAATGGTGGCTGGAATAGTTTATGAAACTGACTCTTCCTTAAAATCAGCAACTGGATTCATAGGGGTAATTGGTGCAACTGCTATGATCATCAATCTTCCTTCCAAATGCTATTGTTCCTCAAAAGTCTTGTTTATTTGAGACAATTTTATTGATTTCATCTCACCCATATTAGATTTCCTGCAAAGACTCATCTGTTCCAGAAAGATTATGTCAACAATGCTAACCCAGGATAATCTAAGTGCAATGATTTCCACTCAAACTCAGACGCTGGAAAGTGATATATCCCTCCTGTGATGTTATGGTATAAGCAAGTGGAGCTATCTGTTTTTTTTAATTTGGACAGTATAGTCATAATCACTTCTCCAAAAGAGTGACTATTCTTAATAACATCTCTAAAAAGACCTCTTGAATATAAGGTTCCATATTCAGGGTAGCTCATCTGATTTGATGCATTTTGCCTTTAAAGAAGTGAAGCAGCTTCTTTCCCCCATGAGCCAAGAAAAGGCATTCTATTCCAGTAGGTAGTGCCACACTGAGACCTTGTGTCTGGAGAAAATGCCCCAGAGTGTCCCAGGCATGTAGCATCATGATCTCCATCCTTTCCTCAAATTCTTTCCAGCTGCTGTTATTGACATCTCCTGCCTACGAGACCACCATGGGTATTGCCTGCTCAGGTCTGTCAGGGAGCACAGCTTATTTGTCTAGGAAATGAGGACAGTGTTATCAATCACAGTCACAGAAAGTATACTTAGAAATTTCAAGGACACAGCTTTTTTGACTGAAGAAATGGTTCCTCATTTTCTACCTTCTGCTCAGCTTCCTGTTTCCACAGTCTTTCAGATGCTCACTCTCAGTAGTAAAACCTGTTACATACATGAATGGCACTTCTGGGGAAAAAAAAAAAAAAAATAGAAAAAAAAAACCAAAGCAACCTTTTCTTTTTACTCAGTGAAATGGCATGTTTTCTCAAGAGCTGACTGTCAGTTCTGTGTCAGGTTGAAAGTTTCAGAACCAAATGTTTTATTGTAACAGACATGATTACTTTTAAACTCTATTAAAAAAAAATAATTCATCTTTTACAAGTAAGTTTTCCATAACTAAGTTATAAATATAAGAAACTGTTGTTGGTGCTCCAAACAAGTTCAGTAATTGACACACCGGATGCACTCTAGCAACCTTATTGCTGCATCATCTGTTTGAGTAGATAATTACAGTATAAATCTACAGTTCAATTTAGTGGAATGAATTACAAAATAAACCAAGAAAAACACCAGTCTATTTTGGCTAGTCAGGTGTTTTCCACAAGATTCCAAGGTGCTAGCATTTTTAGGAAATATGAATGAACAATTAAAAAACCCCAATATATAAGCATCTTATACTTGGAAATTTAGGACAAATTCCAGAGCCTCCGGAGAGGTTTTGCTTCAAGAAAGAGGAGTGAAATTGCAGAAAATCTACGAGCTGTTCAACATGATTGTAGAATAAGACTAGCAGGTAAAAGGCAGAATGCAATACATTTTACAGAAAGGGCAGCAACCAGCAATTGATAACACTATGACTTTAATGGCATTTTGTACTCTCTTATGATTAAGCAGCTGGTATAAATCATGTTGGGTTAGAGTCAATTGTGTAGTAGTAAATAAAAAAGTGGATAAACTGACCTGTTTGATATATATCACAACAAGTTAACCTGTATAATGGGCACATTAGATGCAAGTAAATTCCATTTTCTGGCATTTACTTCCAGCGACATCATTATTTAGAGCTGGACAAACTGAACATATTGTTAAGGCCACACTGTCTGGCAAGGACAGTGACTTGTCCTGGTGTAGAGTAGGCTTTGTCACAAATTCATAATGCAGATACTGCATATGCCATGGTTTTATGATGCTTTATTGTTTTATTGAAGCATTTTATTTTATAAATAAATACCTTAAGTAATGCTTACTAAATCTTTGTTATGGAAACTCTTCCCCAACAGAATGTGGAGAAGTAGTTTGCAGATAGACTATTTCATTTCTAATATATGCTCAAAAAAGACAAAGGCATCATAGAAGCTTTATGCAGAAAAAATAGATTGAAAATACAGTACACATTATATGCTTTCCATCATGAATCCATGCAAGCTTTTTCCTGTAATTTTTCCCAATTTAATTAAACAGCTTAAGGTGACAGCTTTCTGTCTTTTTTCTTGAAAGCTGTTCAGTTACATATCTGAATTTCAGAAGTGGTCAGGGAATGCAAAGCCCTCCTCCCTAAATCAAATTTTAGTGCAAATAGTATTTTTAGAACACACAGCAGAAGTACTGTGAGGGTAAAGAATTCTGTCTAAACTTCCCAAAATGGCTAAAAGCCTAGAGCACTTTCATATATAAGAAACATTTTAGTGCACGTTTTACAAAGACGTGTAATCCTGAGTAATTTAATTATGTTGAGACAGGGCTTAATTGCATGAAATATTGAGATATTGCATATACTCTGACCAATGGAGCAATTATTTTACAACACTGAAGGTCTGGCTGGAAAGAAAAAAAATCATCATAGCAGAATATCAACACTGAGATTTTAGTTCAATAATTTTTAGTTATTTAAAATTCTGAATATAATCATGATAAGTGCAAACCTATTTTGCTGATAAAGGGAGTTTCACACAAGACAGGAATGGAGAAGCAGTAGTAAGCCATGAGATGTCAATTAGAGTAAGGTTTCTAAGTAATTAGCACTGAATGGAGAATTGTCACAAAAATTAAACAGAAAAAGTACATATGAGAATTTTCAAGTTTTCTGCAGTTCATGCAAAAATTATCATTTCCTGATTAAATTAAACTAGTTGTCAGTTGCTACAGAATTGTCAGAATATCTCACAGGTGCCCAGACACCATTGTCATGTAAATGTTACCTTGGGAGAAAGAGCTGGTGGATCATTTTCCTGCCTATAAGTCACTGAGTAAACAGCTCGGCACATTGGGATATGAGCTTAAAGACCAGACGGTTGCAAGCTGACTCCCAACAGTTCCAGAATGGAACGCTGCCTCAAGGAAATCTGAATCACAGAATCACAGAATCACAGAATGTTAGGGGTTGGAAGGGACCTCCAGAGATCATCGAGTCCAACCTCCCTGCCAGAGCAGGACCATCTAGTCTAGGGCAGGTCACACAGGAACGCATACAGACGGGTCTTAAAGGTCTCCAAGGTAGGAGACTCCACAACCTCCTTGGGGAGCCTGTTCCAGTGCTCTGGACCCCTGACAGTCATGTTGAGGTGTAGCCTCCTGTGCTCCAGCTTGTGACCATTGCCCTATGTCCTATCACAGTGCATAAGTGAGAAGAGATTGCCCTTTCCTTCCTGACACCCAGCCTGCATATATTTATACACATTAATTAGATCCCCCCCTAAGTCTTCTCTTCTCCAGACTAAACAGCCCCAGGTCTCTCAGCCACTCCTCATAGGGAAGGTGTTCCAGCCCCCCAGTCATCTTTGTAGCCCTTTGCTGGACTCTCTCCAGTAATCTCTGTCCCTCTTGAAATGGGGAGCCCAGAACTGGACACAATACTCCAGGTGAGGTCTCACCAGAGCACAGTAGAGGGGGAGCAGGACCTCCCTTGTTCTGCTGCATACACTTGTCTTAATGCACCCCAGGATCCCACTGGCCCTCCGGGCCACAAGGGCACACTGCTGTCCCATGGACAACTTGTCCACCAGGACTCCAAGGTCCGTCTCCACGGGGCTGCTCTCTAGCAGATCTCCTAACCTGTACTGGTGCATTTTGTTACTCCAGGTTGGTTTGTTTGCTTGGTTTTGGCACAGTAACAAATCAGTTTCTACCCGTTTCACTGCTTTTTTATGCTTAGCTAAAATGCGTATATTTTTCTTTAAAAGATAAAAATACGGAATATGAGTTTCCAGAATAATCAGCACAAAGGATCAAATTATCATCAGAAATTGTTTATTCACCTCATATAACTGTGAAAGATACTTTGGTAATGAAGTGGTGTCTGTCAGCACTGAACAAATGCAAACACCCAGATACCAAACAGCCTGAAATAGGGTTTTGTCTTTTTAAGCCATGACAAAGGATACACCTGCCTTTTGGTGGAGAGAGGATGAGAAAATAGAGAACACATTTTGTTGGCAACCAGTTTCATGAACTGTTGAATCATTTAATCTTCTTTGCTATTCCTTGGCTAACTGAAGATGAGCAGAGTCCCTCGTCACACCAGAAAAGCCTCAGATACTATAGCTGTTAAGTATTGCAAGAACCCACTGTAACACTGCCACAACCTTGCCACAAGTCCCATTTAGGCTAATGTGGGCCTACAACATCGTTTGTGCTGATATTTACATGTCATCATTGTTCACCCAAACTCATAAAACTCATATTTTCCTGAGATTTCCAACTGAATCTTTTTGCAGATATACAGGATTTTGCTTCTTGAAATAAAACTGCTGTTGATACGAAATGCTTTGATACAAAACCAGCAAGGGATGACCTGAAACTAGATTGACTTCATTGCCCTACCACACATGTATATTCTGATAAGGTTCACCATGCCTTGATCATCTATGTGCAGCATAATAAGGACTAGTATACAGATGCCACAGTACTAACACTATAGAAAACAGTACCCTCATCACCACTGACATCATTTAAAAAGGAGAGAGAAGGGCCACTGATCAAATTCCTGTCTAGTTGAGAGGTGTGCCTGCCCTTGGCGGTGAGGTTGGACTAGATGATCTCTAGGCCCCCTTTGAACCTAAGCTGTTCTATGATTCTATGATTCTTGAGCCCACGTGACTGCAGTACTCCCTCTCATACTTAGGGACTAGCCAAGGGACTACAGTTACCTGATTCCACACACATCTTTGACCAAAGTAAATCTCAAGCATTGTGATGTATGTATAGATGAATAGAACTAAATATGTAGATGAAATTTAGCTTTGTCATTCCGTTTTATCTAAACTGTTCCCCTTGGAATACATTAACAGTGTTTCTTTGAATGAATGCATATGTGATTACATGTGAATGCATATACACAGTTCCAGTCCATGTAATTGAATTCAGAAATAAATATAAGACTCCTGCTTTTACAAGTCATCTCTAAAAAGATCAGTGTATATGGAATAAGAGCTGATGTCTCCTTCTTCATTAATAGTAAGTCACTGTCCTGTGTTGTACAAACCACTTTATTGCAATACCAAGTCATCTTAATCTATTTCTCTGTATTTTAGTCTGGCTAGCTAAAGCGTTATATTTCTAAAATCTTGCTATAGTGAACTTCTGCATCATGTGGCACACAGTGCTAAGTAGCACACTTAAAAGAGACAGACTTCATTTCCTAAAGTTACATATTTTAAGTTGAAAATATTATTTTACTGTAACTTAGCTTTATAAAAATAAAATGCATAAATACTTAGAAGATAGGGAGGAAAATAATGTTAGCTACAATCACCAAGCATATAACAGAAAGAACTTACGTCAAAATGTGATCAGCAGCCTATATGGTTAAAATAATAGTTTCCCTGGAAACTACACCATCATCTCAGTAAAAATATTCAGAAAGAGAAAAAAAAAAAAAACAAAAAAACTTTTCACTTAATGTTTAAGGTGAGTAAAGCATAAAAGTGGGGAGCTGCTAGATGCAAGCAAAACCACAGCCTGCTAAAATACTTACATATTATTTGCATTGCAAAGAATTGCAGTAACAGTTGGATTTAAAACTGAAACACATCATTTGCAAGAGCTCTGAGATTTTCACCTATACCCAAAGCAGTTACCATTCACAATATATATTAAAGCTAATATTTAAGCAAATCAAGTTAATAATAATATGTATGTCTTACAGAATGGCAGGTGCAGAAGTCTTTATTCATGAAAGCTGCAAAACTGCAGCAAGCCATTAAAGTTTGGTACAGACCAGGAAAAAAAAAAAAGCAGTACTCTTATACTGTAGTAGTCTAGGAGAAACTTCATCAGCTGCTCAATTTAGAGGTCCTTATTTATACCTACAGTGATCCTCAGAAGTTTTACAGAAATTAAATAAAAGATGAGGAGTAGTATATACAGAAATGCAGGAACTGCAAGTCAGGAGACAAGCTCTGGACTCATCTTTTTCAGAGACTTGTTTTGTGACTCTTAGAAAGACACCTGAGTTCTGTGTTGCTTGTCTCCTGCTGTGTCAAGAAAAAAAAAAAACAAAACAAAAAACACAAACAACACGAAAAAATACCCAAACATATCTACACATCCTTATAACATGATTTCACTCACACACCACATTTTAGTATGTGTAGTTCTCCAGTAAGACATTGCTGGTCAATACTCACACTAAGTGACACATTCTACACTCTTCTCCAACTCCATATACAGAGAATATCTCCATGTACTCAAGAGAGCTCAAAAGGACCAGATTTTCCTTTTCCTTTTTTTTTTTTTTAACTAGTTATATTAAACTCAAAAAAAATTAAATCACTTCAAATATCTATTAAAGATAACTTGTAATTTAAAAGTATAATAAGTATTTCAATTTTTTTTTCAGGATTTTTCTGTTCACCTTAACTCTTTTCTCAGAAGCAGTTTGTCAAAGAGTTCCATTTACACTTCTGTTTGTTATTGCTCTTTACGTGCATCAGACAGGAGTGAATCCCACATTAGAAAGGAACTCATCTTCAGAGAGCTGCCAGCAGAGCTCAGAGCCATCCACTTTAAAAGGGGACTACTCTCCTACATGGTGCCTGGGCAGAGAGACAAAGGGTTACTTGCCTCAGTCTGCAATAGTCTGTCCAGTTATTTTCATGGTATTCAGTCCCCTGCACTGGAAGAAAGGCATGGAGAACATAATCCATGAAATAGCAGTGAAGGACCTGCTAAGCCAGTTGGACACTCACAAGTCCATGGGGCTGGATGAGATCCACCCAAGAGTGCTGAGGGAGCTGGCAAAGGAACTTGCCAAGGAGTGCTGAGGGAGCTGGCAAAGGAACTTGCAAAGCCTCTCTCCATCATTTACCAGCAGTCCTGGTTAGCAGGGGAGGTACCAGATGACTGGAGACTTGCCAATGTGACGCACATCTGCAAGAAGGGTGGGAAGGAGGATCCGGGGAACTACAGACCTGTCACCCTGACCTTGGTACCAGGGAAGGTTATGGAATGGTTCATCTCGGGGCTGATCATGCTGATCACAAGTGGGACAACAGGGGGATCAGGTCCAGACAACATGGGTTCATGAAGGGCAAGTCCTGTTTGACCAACCTGGTTTCCTTCTATGATCCTGTGACCTGTCTAGTAGATGAGGGAAAAGAGTTGGATGTGGTCTACCTGGACTGCAGTAAGGCATTTGACCCTGTCTCCCACGGCGTTCTGCTGGGGAAGCTGACGGCTCATGGCCTAGACAGGTGAGCTCTTGGCTTGGTTAAAAACTGTCTGAAAGGCCGAGCCCAGAGAGTTGTGGTGAGTGGAGTTAAATCCTGTTGGCATCCAGTCACAAGCAGTGTCCCTCAGGACTCGTTTTTGGGACTGGTCTTGTTTAATATCTTTATCAATGACCTGGGTGAGAGGATCAAGTGCACCCTCAGTAAACTTGCAGATGACACAAAACTGAGTAGGAGTGTTGATCTGCTGGAGGGTAGGAAGGCTCTGCAGAGGGATCTGGACAGGCTGGAACAATGGGCTGAGGTCAGTTGTATGGTTTAACAAGGCCAAGTGTCGGGTCCTGCACCTGGGTCACAACAACCCCAGGCAACACTCCAGGCTTGGGGAGGAGTGGCTGGAAAGCTGCCTGGTGGAAAAGGGTGCCAGTGGGCAGTCCCCTGAACATGAGCCAGCAGTGTGCCCAGGTGGCCAAGAAGGCCAATGGCATCCTGGCCTGTATCAGAAATAGTGTGACCAGCAGGAGTAGGGAGGTGATTGTGCCCCTGAACCTGGCACTGGTGAGACCACACCTTGAGTGCTGTGTCCAGTTTTGGGCACCACAGTGTAAGAAGGACATTGAAATTCTGGAGCAGGTCCAGAGAAGAGCAACAAGGCTGGTGAGAGGGCTGGGAAACATGCCTTGTGAGGACTGGCTGAGGGAACTGGGGTTATTTAGTCTAATGAAGAGGAGACTGAAAGGTGATCTTATTGCTCTCTACACCTACCTAAAAGGAGACTGCAGAGAGGCTGGTGTTGGTCTCGTCTCCCAAATTACTGATGATGGGACGAGAGGAAATGGCCTCAAGTTGTGCCAGGGAAGGTTTCAGCTGAATATTAGGAAGAATTTCTTCACTGAGAGAGTCGTTAGACACTGGAATGGGCTGCTCAGGGAGGTGGTAGAGTTAATATCTCTGAAACTGTCCAAAAAACAAGTAGATGTGGCACTTCAAGCTCTGGTCTAGTGGTTAGGGAAGTATCAGGAAGAAGGCTGGACTTGATGATCCTAGAGGTCCTTTTCCAACCATAGTGATTCTATGATTCTATGGTACTTTTCTCCTCAACTGGTCAACTTAATTTCTGTCATCTTTTCTTGATTGTTTTTCTCTGAACCAGTGAGCATGAAAAATATCACTGAGTATTCTCCAGTTGTAGATAATGTGTCTTAGAAATAACATTCCTCAAATGAACAATTCACTAGGTAGATATGGGCAGATAAAACCTTTTCTGAGACAGTTTTTCCCACTGTTAATCCCAAAATGGACCCAGCCTTACATTGCCAAAAAAAACTTCCTTGTACCTGGCTAATGATTGTTTCTAACTGCCTGAAAAAGTTGCACCATTCTATGCAGTCACAGAGTTCATTTCCTCAAAAAGTGTTCCAGAATAGCTGCTTGCTAAAATGGTGTTGCCTCCAGCTTAGTCAACAGAGAGAGCTCAAGAAGGGAAAGAATAAATCCTTGCACCGCAGTTCCCCCTGTTACAGGTGAAGGTAGATCCTTCATGAGATCAGTTATCAAAACCCTTACATGAGTATAGGTGCCCATCATCTCACTCTCAAAGAATGAAGCAGGGCTTGCTATTGCACTTTTCCAGGAGGCAAGAGGAGAGGAAATGGTCACCTTTTACAAAACAGTTCCTCAGACACAGAACTAGGAGAGTGCTGTTGCAGCAGATGGTCCATACTCAGTTTCTGTTTGCCAGATGGGATCCAGGTGGGATCCAGACCAGTGGTTGCAGTGCTCACTAGGACTGTCTTGTGTCCTGTCTTGAAGAAATGTGGTTGTATTATCTTTTGTCACCCAGTATTCCTATATAGATGCTGTTCAGGTGGCAGTTTGTCCATGGGGACTGGAAAAACTAAGCAGTGACTATGTTCTATGAGCACAGAGACTGCGCTCTCCACCTTTGCTCTTAAAATGTACTTTGTGATTTGGCCAAAGAGGGAGAAGAAAAATTATGCTGCTGCTTATTGCCTACAAACCACACCTAAAACAGGGGAAACAGAGTTCTGCTCCCTGAGTTATGCCTTCCATGTTGTAGAGAATGCAGCATGTCATGCCACCGGACACTACGTAAATGAAGAAAGAAACATTGCCCCGCTAACCTGCTTATGGCACATTTTATCATTGATAGTGCAATCCACCCTTAGCATCTTCTAAGAAATGAGATGCCTGATGAAGCAGGTGATAAACCACTCAGCCCTTCTGTCATATAGGGTCTGGAGGCAAACATAAGCATCCTGCAGGTCACTTCCAGTCTGTATTAGACTGGCAGCAGGAAAAATAACTATTATTCTGTTCTAAAAACAACATGAGAGAAGGATTTTATGGAACTTGCGCCATTGGGAAGAGTGCACTTAAGATTCCACATTAATTATTGTCTGTAGTTCTTAAATGACAATCTTTCAACAGTAAGCATATTTAATTAGAATTTGGCTTTTAAACAATCAGATATAGTAATTGCAAGTGCTTACAAAAACTAACATGTTCTTTAGTAAAAGGCATTAACAGTGGCGTTTCCTTTTAGCAAGTGTTTTAACAAGTAATGGATGTTAACTTGCTCCCCAAAGTAAATTATTGCTGCTGGTGCCTACAGAAAGAGCAAGCAAAACAATGGCCACACCTGTGCAAGGGTTATATATAAATGTGAAGTCTCATTTTGTGTTTTATTTCTCTGTTAGGACACAAGAGACACCAACACATGAATGCACAAAAAAAAGAGGAATGGTGTTTTTCTGCTTCAGCTCCAAAGCTCAGTCATGTGAGTCTGCAGCTGGAGTGATCTGGTAGATCCTGAGCAACAGTAGCAGTGCAGGCGAGTGCAAATACTTCTGCCAAGCAGAAGTCATGCTCCTGCTCTGCCTCAGCCACCCCAAAAAGCAAACATTCCCAGGAGACCTTTCAGTAAAATCATCTGACTAGAGCTGAGATGCTGAAAGAACAATAAGGTTGTACAGATATAATCTCTAGAAGCCTTCAGCATAAGCACTGTGCTTATAGCACAACATATTTACTGTAGCGAATGTAATTACAAACCATATCCTTTTGTAAGTCTTTCCTTTGAGGATTAGCTTCCTAGCCAGAAGAACTGCAGACGTATTAGCCTTGCTCTATGTGCTGTCTAGTAGTTGTGCACAAATTGGCCCTTTCCTCTTGATGACTACAAAGTCTTCATGGGGCAGATCTTAGTTGTCTCAAACCTTTGCTCTAGATTCTCTGACTAGGAATTTTACCAGTATTAGTTATGACTATTGTCAGTCAACAAAAAACAGGCCAGTAAAATTTTCCAGGGACAATATGGAGTTGTGGTAATTCATTATCCGATCCCTGACGTCACCACTACCAGCTTTTAAAATACAACTCCTGCAGAAGCACAGCAACCTGAATACAGCTATAGCATTTTCTCATAAATGCTCCCAACCTTAACCTGAAGGCTCAGGACCAGTGTGTGGAAGGGCGGGAAGTCTTGTCTGTTCTAGTATTTGCTACCTTTGCCATTCAAAAATTACTTGATGACCTAGAAAAAAAGAAAACAGTGGAAATGACAGTGAAACTTAAGGCAAAACAATATCAAAATACACCTGTTTGTTTTTGAAACTTGAAAAGTGCATCAAGAAATAATTATTTTACATTCTTCTTATATATTTTCTTTTCTTCCTGGATGGAAATACATCCTCAACATTATTTGTCATCTGAAGCACAGCTAGCATATGATTGTTTTCACTAGATATGTAACCTACACAAAAATATAGTTTATTTATCTTTTCCCACAGAACTTTTGTTCTGATCAAAATGCTCTGCCCTTCTTTTTGTGTAACTGCTTACTGGAAACTCTTTTGGTGTCAGTACTATTTTCATATAATAATGAAATTGTCCACTATGTCCTGCTGCTTTGTCCCTGCTGTTATACTATGTATAAACCGGATTAGTAGGTTCTGTCTGGGCTCTCTTCCAAGAAGTTATCAGTTCTGTTTCTTGTTGACCAAGCATATCACCTTCAGTTTATAATCACTATCCACTAACCCAAGGACATCAGGATCCTTCCTAAACTGTGTCTCCTTATTGAATTTCTGCCAATCGCCTTACAAGTATGGGATCCATGTGCCTGAGCATGTTATACTTGGGCAACATTTGAGCTTACATCACAGCCGCAGGATGTGCACCTTATTCCACATACAAGTAATTTTATGAATTGATAAAGATTGGAACAGTTTACACTTGTATGATTTTCGAAAAGTGCAATACAGTACATTTAACAAGATAAAAACCCCAAGATACCCAGTTTAATACGAAATTTTTAAAGCCCACAAAACCCCAACATAGGCAGGGGGAGATAACTGTTGATTTTTAATAGACTAAGTAGGACAGAGGGTTAGAGGTGTTTTCGTGGAGAGGATTTTTTTTCACCTACAGAGACCTCAGCATACTTGTTTTTTGTGACACACTGAGAGATACATGACAAAGTTTGTATGACTTAGTGCATAACAAAAGAATAAGAATCGAAACATGACAGTGTATTTTGGTATCAAGCAGCACAAACTGAATTAAAAAACCTATCTAAGCCCCTTTTTCAGAGAGAACAACTGTTAAAGTCTTTATCCTGTCAAGCAGTTCTTTTACTGAGGAAGGAAGAGATAGCACTGTTGACTAATTCCCAGTTATGTCTGAAAGGTGTTTTTCCTGTCTTTGATCAGAAACATAGAATGGTTTTGGTTGGAAGGGACCTTAAAATCTAATTCTCACCCCGTATGCTATGGGCAGGGACAACTTCTGCTAGACCAGGTTCCTCAAAGACCCATACGATCTAGCCTTAAAAAGGTGATAAAGAAGTGGGCTTGAAATGTAGGCATTAAGGTAAATAGAAAGATAATCTGTCTGGTTTGGCCAGGTCTGCTGCACTGGTCTTTTTGCAGGTTAAGAAAAAACATTGGATAGCATTGGATGACAAAGTGATGGTGGCAGCCATAGCAACAGCAACTCTGTGTGTGCAGAAGTGACAGGGAGAGTTACAGCCTCTTCCTTTCCCTTCCAGCAGCACCTCTGTTGATTCACTGTGAACTCTGATGTCTTTTTAACAGGTGTCTAGAAGGCAGGAAGGATGGGATCGACTGTAATCTCTGTTCTTTATTCAGTGGATGTAACCTTAATGGGCCAGAAACTGGCATACCATATTTCTAGTCCCATCTTTCTCCCTTTTCCCAAAGAGGGGTTTAACCATTCTAGGTGCATATCACCAAGCATTTGTTAGGCTTATTTTAGCTTCTGCCACTTCCTTTTTGTACTTTTGGTATCAGCATTTTGGTTATAGCTACTGCAGTATTTAATTTTGTGTTATTTTAAGAAAATAAATTGCCTATTTCATTTCTAATTAATTATTTTTAGAAACAGTATTAGAAAATACATTATAATTAATGAACAACAATTCACAAAACAAATACGAAATGCTTGTAGCAGTCATCAGTCCCATACACCAAGGGGATGTCAGAAAAGCATGTGACAGACAAAGGAGCCTTTTGTTTTACAAAGAAATCTCTGGGGGTGAAGAATGAATCTACTGAGTATTGTCAGCATCCACCTCTGCAGCTGGATGGTCTTTGTGTGCTTTGTGCCTTGGCCTTCACAACAGCTTTTTTCTCTGCCCACTCTCCCAAAATTAAATACTTTAACTCTCATCTAACATGCACCGTTCAAGGATGATCAGAAAACTGGCATGAAATTCCAAACTGCCTCAGTAATTTAGGAAACAGTTTTTGTAAGCGTTCCTAAAGAATTGTCTGACAACAGCCAACAGCTCAGCTTGCAATATTTTTAAACTGTTGTGCACACTGTCTTAGTATAGGTGTGTGTTAACATATGATATGAAAACATTATTGTTCAATGTTCCAGTTTCCTGCATTCAGCTTCACAATATTGGATATTAATGTTAAAAGCTTGGTTTTAAACATTACACAATTGAAATGCTGGGGTTTGAGCCCCAA
>NW_008621138.1:958-2459 GCF_000691845.1 Merops nubicus | reverse complement strand
AGTTGCTTGAGGCTACAGAACTAATCATTGTTTGGGGTGGGGTTAGAGTACCTTTACTCACAGGAAGATAAAACCTCACTGTTTATGAATAATGCATGGCTCCCATTCAGTATTTCTATCAGAAAATCGTAAGGCACTGAAGTGTCAGTGTAATTCTTCACATTTTACAAATGACAAAACAGAAAATGAAGAATAGTCTAGTCATATGTCATAGTGTACCCACTTGACCAAGGGGATACTGTAGGTCCCTTGAATCCTTCGACTATTACAAAGCACCACCCTTAAAGGAGCTGTCAAGGGAAGCAGTGAACTGATGCCATTCAGCAGGTTTATGCAGTGGCTCTCTTCATAACACACATTTCCTTTCCTTTCTCAGAGGGTTTGGAAAGAACTAATTTTACATGAAATCTTTATTAAATGTTTCCTTGCTAATATATCATGTTACTTTAAATTTTTCCCAAGTACAGTCATATCCTATTAGTAACCAACCATCCTCATTAATTCAACAGAAAAAATGTTTAATCATATCGACAGTGTTTTTGTTGAATTAGTGGAGGTGATTAATGGCAGTGTAATTCAATGGAAGAAACTACTCCAATGTTGTTCAGATGTCCTAGCCTCAGCAAGTGAACTTATTGTTCAAAATCATATTTGTCGTTGCTTGACAACAAAACAACCCAAATGTCAAAAATTCTTGCAGACATACACAGTCGAAACACGGTACTTGTTATCTTTATATGTTGCAACCTACTTTATAATATACACAGAAGAAAAGTGCAACAAAAGGTAAAGAAGTTCACCCATTAGAATGCTCCTTTTTGCCCCTGAGGATTTTCAAAGATTTTCTATGTCTGCTCAAGGATAGAGGCAATATCTTGGATAAGAGCAGCAGAGCAATGAAGCAGTTCTATTCAGCTACATAACCATTTGTTCCATTTTCAGGGGAGGTGTGATGAAAAGCCTGTAGGCACATATTTGTTTAGCAGTTATGTTTGGGGAGATGGAGAATTTTCCCTTGAATTCATCATTAGCTAAGTCACTCAAGCATAGTTACTTTTGTGTATCAGGGAATAGGGCTTCAGCTGAAATCTAAGAGGTTTTTTTTTTCCTCAGACATGTAAAAAATGTTTCTGCAAACACAGTAATAATATTTCCCATCATTATTAGAAAGACTTTAATGTGTAAAAATTAATTACAGCTGAATACTGACAATAGACACTTAATATTAATAAAATCTTTTTTGCTTCCCATCCCAAAAGGTAAGTCTCCATATGACATCAGAAATTAGCTTGATGCTAACAGTAGGCTTTAAGATAAATTATTATATTTGAAGTCACTTAGAAATGAGTAAATATGGTGAGTTAAAAATAAAACACAAAAAGGGAAAATAAAAGCAAAGAGGAAATGTAGGCTAAAAAAAAAAAAAAAACAACAACAAAAAAACCCCAAGAAAAACCAACCAAACAAAAAAAAACCCCTACCATAAAAACACTGTCCATCC
>NW_008621138.1:0-748 GCF_000691845.1 Merops nubicus | reverse complement strand
TGCAATATTGCCAATGGCACGTGAGCACTCAGTATTTTCTTCCAAAAACAGCAGTCGGAAATTTGATGACAAGAACAGTAAAAATGAGAACCATATCTAGAAAATAACTGGCACTTGCCTTTTGCCATTCCGAGTTACAGTCCTGGGTCTGTTTACTGCTGTCTGGTTTCCAGGTCTTTGACATGTCTAGGGGATTAGACTTGTCAGATTTGTCTGATTCAAGCCTGTAGTCTTGTCCCCTGAGCCCTGTGGGTGTCTCTGACAAGGATCCATTTTCTTTGCACTTTTTAGGCTGAGTTTCTAGTGGGATACCTGACTGGAAGTCCAGAGTGCCATTAACAAAAGTGACTACATGACTTCTCACTACACAACTGGTCAGTCTGTATAGTGATAGGTAAGGCACAATCAGTTAGAGTAGGGCAGTATTAGTTGTACAAGACACTTGGGTCTTCTCTAAAACTTGCTGTAAGCCTGAGAGCTGTTTTTTTGCAAAGTATAGGAATTTAGACCTGTGCAAAGGGATGCCAAAATATGATCCTTCTGATCTAATAGTTTTAGCAAATTTTCTCGGTGGGGGTAGATGCTACACACCTTGCTTGGAAGTAGGTCCAAAACTTCACTTCTTTCCCTGGTTGCCAAGCCCTGACTCTGGGGATGCAGGGCAATTAGTCATATGAGTAAAAGACACGATTTTGTCCCCCTGTTGTGTGTAAATTTATTCAGTGCTCTCATCCAGGTGCTGATCAGA
>NW_008621137.1:266-4118 GCF_000691845.1 Merops nubicus | reverse complement strand
TCCCACCTCTCCCACCTCTCCCACCTCCCCCACCTCTCCCACCTCACCTTCCCGCTCATCCCAACGCCTCCCTCTCAAAGCAACCCCCCAAAACCCTTTTGAAGCCTTTCCTCTTGGCATTCCTCCCCGGGGGGCAAATTTCACCTTTGCTCAGAGGCAAAGACCCGCCGGTGCCTAAGGCTGAGCCCGGGTGAATTCACAGGGAAAACCTTTTAAGAACCCAACAGAAAACCCCCAGGCGCCGCTACCTGCGTCATGTTGGTGATGAAGAAGGGGAGCCAGGCCACGAAGAACATGCCCAGGAGGATGCCCAGCGTCAGGCTGGCCTTCAGTGCCTTCTTGCTGTGCTTGTTGGTGAACCTCCTGCCCTCGCTGCCGCCAGGAGGATGCCCAGCGTCAGGCTGGCCTTCAGTGCCTTCTTGCTGTGCTTGTTGGCGAACCTCCTGCCCTGGCTGCCGGCCGCGGGCTGGCTCGGGGCGTGGGGACCCTGCGGGACACGGGGCGCTGAGCAAACGCTGCTGGACCTGCCCAAAACAGCACCAGGCCGAGGAGAGCGGCCTTGGCTGCCACAAATCCTGCCAAAAAACCCCTCTGCCATCTCCCTCCTGGCACGGGGCGAGGGGATGGCACAGGCCGCAGCCCCCGGCCCCGCGTCGGGAAGAGGAGGAGACAGAAACCCGCGGCACTGAAAGGAATCCCTTGGGTTTTTAGCTGTCAAACAGGGGGTTTATCATTAAGATGGTTGTTTTACAGAAAAATCCAACTCGGGCCGTGTTTTGGTGAGGAAAAAGTATGGCCTGGAGTGGAGAAAGAGTGCCCTGGAGTGGAGAAAGCATGTTCTGGAGTGGAGAGAGCATGTTCTGGAGTGGAGAGAGCATGTTCTGGAGTGGAGAGAGCATGCCCTGGAGTGGAGAAAGCATGTTCTGGAGTGGAGAGAGCATGTTCTGGAGTGGAGAGAGCATGTTCTGGAGTGGAGAGAGCACGTTCTGGAGTGGAGAAAGCATGCCCTGGAGTGGAGAGAGCATGTTCTGGAGTGGAGAGAGCATGTTCTGGAGTGGAGAGAGCATGTTCTGGAGCTGAGAAAGCACGTTCTGGAGTGGAGAAAGCACGTTCTGGAGTGGAGAAAGCATGTTCTGGAGTGGAGAGAGCATGCCCTGGAGTGGAGAGAGCATGCCCTGGAGTGGAGAAAGCATGTTCTGGAGTGGAGAGAGCATGCCCTGGAGTGGAGAGAGCATGTTCTGGAGTGGAGAGAGCATGTTCTGGAGTGGAGAGAGCATGTTCTGGAGTGGCAGCTCTGGCTGCTCCTTAGAGCAGCAAATTAATTCCATTTTTAAAAGTGGGATGTGAAGATGTTTCATCTTCCCAACCCCATCGCTGCCTCCGTCCTCCATCCCCTCCTGCAATCTAAACTGAAGTTCTTATCTCAGCCCCCGCCGCAATGCAACGAGGCCCCTTTGCCACTCAGCTTCCTGCCCCAAAAGATGACGGAGACCTGGTTAAAAAGACCAACCCTGGGGGTTCCTCGTTTTCAGCTCACCCCAAACCCAGGAACCCCCAGGGACCTGTGGGGGACACTGGGGGCATCTGGGGGGGTGGACGCTGGTTTTTCCTGGCTGAGCAAAGCACCCCAACATCCCCCAGTGCCTGAACGGGGCAGCGCTGGGGCCACGGGGCTGCACGGGTTGTGTCTGGAGAGTCCAAACCCCTGGCATCCGGGGAGAAAAACCAACATTTTATGATATTGTTCATTTATTTTTTAATTCTCATTTTCCTTTTGAGAGTCTGGTGCATCCTGTCCCGTGGGGAGAGCTGGCGGGTCGGGGATTCCTGGCTCCCTTCTCAAAGGAGAGAGAGAGCAACGGGCTAAATGAAGGTTTTTAAAGGCAATTAAGTTTGTCTTTTCCCTGTAGGATATGAGGTCAATAAAGCCTATTACAGGGAATTAAAGCTGTTAGATTTAGTGGCAATTACCTTCTCCCAGAGAAACACAAACAAGCGCAGCCACGTTTTGGTTCTAAAACCCACAGGGGCGGGTTTCAGCCAGGAGGTGTTTTGCTGTTCCCATTATAGCCCAGGTGAACAAAAACAGAAGCTGGTTGTTCAAAATAAGGTACTCGCCAGAATTTGGCATTTGATTTAAACTCCCTCTCCCCCGTCTGTCTCACACCCACCAAGATTTACGAGTGGAAAGCCAGGTGAGATGAAACCCCCTGGATGACGCCAGCCGAGAGGGGGTGAAGCTGCTTTTATTTTGAGCTGTTTTCCCCGTGTCTTAATTTATTTCTCTGCTTCTGCTCATGCTGTTTCCTGAGCTGCTCAAAAGCACATCACCACTGGGACAAGACTCAGGGCACCCTCAGGGACATCAGGGAGGCGGATGTCACCCGAAATCTCCCTCCCTGCAGCCCGGTTGTTGAAGCCCTTTGCCAGCTCCAACCCTGAGGCCGTCCCAGAGGTGGAAACGCCCCAAATCCTGAGGGTCTACAAGGAGCAACGTCCCCGTGGCCACCTTACCTGCGGCGTGGTCTCGTGGGCGGTGGTGGTGGCCACGCTGGAGGTGAGAGAAGCCACCTGCACGGCCTGCTTGCGGGCGGCCAGGAGGATGCGGCAGTAGGTGAAGGAGATGGCGGCGGACGGGAGGAAGAAGGTGAGGCAGGAGGCCACCAGGGCGTAGGGCAAGCTGACCAGCAGCCTGCACTGGTCCTCCTCCCCCCGGGAGGTGACGTTCGGGGAGGCGACCTCAAACTCCAGCTCGTGCCAACCCATCTTGATGGGCAGGAAGGAGGCCAGGGCGGCCAAGGTCCAGGCGGCCAGGATGAGCCCCAGGGCTCTGCAGGAGGTCATGCGCAGCTTGTATTTGAGGGGGGAGATGATGAGCAGGTAGCGGTCCAGGCTGATGACGCAGAGGTTGAGGATGGAGGCGCTGCAGCACATGACGTCGAAGGAGGACCAGAGGGAGCAGAAGTCCCCCTGCAGCACCCAGCGGCCGTAGAGCTGGTTGAGCATGGCCGGGGGCATGACCACCAGCCCCACCATCAGGTCGGACATGAAGAGGGACACCAGGAAGTAGTTGGAGGTGTTGCGGAGGGAGCGCTGGGTGAGGATGAGGAGGATGAGGAGGAAGTTCCCCGCCGCCGTCAGGAGGATGATGAAGGAGAGGAAAGAGGCCACCCAGTGCTCCCCGCCAGCAGCGAGCGCTCCCCCAGGGCGCTGGCGTTGGGGGCCCCCGGGGCGCCCTCCATGAGGAGCTGGGGGGCAGGGGGGGCTCGGGAGCTGGGGGAGCTTCTCCAGCTCTCACCGGCGCTAGGTGATCATCGCCAGCTCCAGGGGAAGAAGTTCCAACTCTGCGTCTCCTCTCCGTGGCCGTCCTCCTTCCTCCTCTCCTTTTCCTCCTCCTCCTCTCCCTCTCTTCCCCCCCTCTCCCTCTTCACTGCCGGGCAGGGCAGAGTGCTGTCCCCGGGAGCCGGGCAGCAGGAGCAGGGTTCCCCTCCCCAGTACTCACAGCCAGCATCTCCTCCCTCTCCTCCTCCCTGCCAGTCCCCGGCGCTGGGGTGGCCCCGGACACGGCCTCTGGGTCCTCGGGATGCTCTGGACACAGGGGAGCTCGGGATGCTGGGATGCTGAAGATGCCAGGGGTGCTCTGATGCTCTGGATGCACTGGACCAGGGAATAAACTGGACCCCAGGGTGCTCTGGGTACTTCAGATGTTGGAAACACTCCAGACTCCAGGATAATCCTGACACCAGCGATGCTCTGGATCCCAGGATACTTCAGATACTAGGGATGCACTGAAGCCAGGGCACTCAGGGTGCTGGGATGCTCTGGACCCAGGATGCTCCAGATGCTGGGATG
>NW_008621137.1:0-213 GCF_000691845.1 Merops nubicus | reverse complement strand
GCTGGGATGCGCTGGACCCAGGATGCTCCAGATGCTGGGATGTTCTGGGTGCTGGGATGCTCTGGACCCAGGATGCTCCAGATGCTGGGATGCTCAGGACTCTGGGATGCTCCAGACCCGGGATGCTGCAGATGCTGGGATGCTCTGGACTCCAGGATACTCCAGGTGCTGGGATGCTCTGGACCCGGGATGCTCTGGACCCAGGATGCTCCA
>NW_008621136.1:7526-27642 GCF_000691845.1 Merops nubicus | reverse complement strand
CAGCCACAACGTTTTACCTTGGTACTGCCTTCTAAAAGAGTATGATGCTGGCAGAAAATGTAGTGAAAATAACTCAGTAAAACTTTTCACAATTATATTGTAGTTCTAGTTTTAGTCTGGTGAAGTTTATATGTGTTTTCTAATAAATTGCTTAACGAGGCTGCTTTTCTTCTGTGATGTTTGCTTCATTCACAAAGAAACTTGACTCTTCTCCTTTCAGGGTGAGCTGAAAGACCTTGCCCTTTCCTGCAGCATAGAAGGCATGACTGAGCCCCTCTTTCTGAGCATTTCTGGGGAAGTGAAAGGACTGCATGTCACCTACTCAGTACCTTCTGACAGTGGAGTTGCCAGGTAAATCAAGAGTTTACCCCAGAACTGAACAAAAATTACTCCTTCCCAAAGCAAACATACAACAGAGGGCAACCCCCCACTTATCCATGTGAACTTCATCCCTCCTCCTGCTGCAGGCAGCAAGGACAGTAAAATGCACTGGAAGAGTTCACTGAAGGTGCCCATGTGAAGGAAAGGTGCTGGATTTGCACCCTGACCAAATTCAGCATCTTTCTAGGCCCAAGGCTGGAAAAGAGCACTACTCCACTCCCACCATTGTTTAGCTGAAACCAATTAACAACTTAACTGAATTCACTGATTAATGAATAAGAAATTGGTGTGAAGTAAACTGCACATCAGTGAAACTCACATTCAAGTGCTGTGTCAGTTCCCCCCCGTGCTCCTGGTGTTGGTAACCTGCCAGTTGCCCTGACACTTGTGTCTGCAGAGGGCATGAAAAACTGCCCTTCTCCCTGGCACCCAAAGGGTGGCACCTCTGTGGTCCCTCACGTGTTTGTGAGCAACAGCTGTTCTCTGGAATGCCAAAAAATCACAAGATGTGGATTTAGAATTACAGAACTCTACCCAAGATCCTGTGTTTTGGACCATTAAGTTTTATTGTTGCACTGTGAGTCATATTAAAGAAAGATGAATATATTTCTCTTTAACTTGCTACATCTGACTGATTTTTACTTTATGATTTGTAGCACAAATAGTCTCTTTTGGAATATCCTTATCTTTATATATTTTTATGTAAGTAAAAGTGGCTTTAATTTGGTAGGTCAGCATGTTATACATAATAATTTTACTCAGAATAAACCCTTATGTGGATAGAAGAGGAAAAAATGAAGAGCAATAAATATTGGTGACAAAACCCAAAGGCTGCACTGTCCTTTTACACTGATCATCACACCCACACTGAACACTGCACGTTTTAAACTCTACTGGCATTATCTGAGATAAGAAAATAAGACTGTTTTAATCCTACCATAATTTTTTCTGACAGTGATGAAAGACAAATGTTACAAAGCCCGTGTGATCTTCTTTTGGATTTTGGATCTGAAGTTGCATTCAAAGCTGTAGTAAAGCGTCAGCTCCTCCTTACCAATCACACTGCAGTCAGTGCTCCATTCAAACTAGAAGCTGAGTATTTTACTGGCTATTCCCTTCCTCCAGAACAAGGAACCTGCCTGTAAGTCTTGCTCTCTCTGTGAAAGATAAAACACTCCTGTTGCCAGGGGACATAAGCTGGTTTACACCAGCCAAGGCTCTGTTGGGTTAGATTGTACCCAGAGTCTTACAGCTCTCAAGCTGATTTGCTCTTAAGGGCATTACATTCAAAAAAATGCTTTGTAGGCAGTTCTGCTCTAGCTTATAATGGCCACTAATTTAGGAGTCTGGGGGAGCTGTTACTTTAGTAGAGTCCCTCTCATTTCAGTGAGAATAGTCAGTGTGATTTTTGTTGTTGCTTTTTCAAGCTCTTCAAGCTACCTCATGAAAAGAAGAGGGCCAGTCACAAAACATGCAGCCAGAAGAGCCCAGTCAGGTATGAGAATAGCTGTTAATCCCCTCAGTGGAGACAAGGCAAAGGACAACTGACTAATATATCCAGCACTAAATGTGCCAGCCAGGCACATCTTTTCATCCTTGGAGTATCTGCCTAAGTCTGTCCTGTTAAATGACTTTGTTCCTCAGCTCATCCTCGAGTTTGAAAACCCACACTGCATTAGCTCTGCTTGTTTTTTTTCCTCTCTCTCCCCTCACCCCTATTTTAATTTCTCCCTCCCTTTCTTTATGTCTATTTTTCTTCTTCTTTCTCTTGAAAACAAGTCTGAAACAAAGCTGGGTGATTCTGGTGATAGGTCCCTCCCAGCAACCAGTATGGATAACATGCATAAGGTTTGGCCATTTCCCTCCTACACAGTCTTGCAATACTGTTGCAGCAGGCTTTTCTCCATCTAAGGCTTTTTTTTACCTACCTTCCCCACTGTGGAAAGCTACAGCACAGCCCATCTATCATTTCTGATGTGTTGTACTGAAAAATAATAATATTTGGAGCCACATGAGACCCAGGGAGGAGGGAAATGGGAGCAAAATGCTCTAAAGTATGGATGTATCTTCTGTATCCAAAATAAAACTTGGACATATTGGTACCTTGCCATACTGTTTGGTATCTGTTACAAAGACAGAGCTTTTCAGCTGTTGAATTAGTACTTCAGACTGGAAAAATGCTGTTCTGACAGATTCCATGCAAGCTTATTGGTTTAAAAGGCCAGGTGACTCAGAATGTGGAAAGGCTTTGCTCTGTGTGATTCATTCTTTGTGTTGAAGAGCTCACAGAGCTATAACAGGCAGCTGCTAATAGGACAATAACCAGTTAGCACAAATTCCAGCTTATTTTTCTCAAACTGAGGGTGTGTTTTCATGCAACCAATTAGTGCCTTCCATATCCCAAAGAGTCCTGGATCAGGTTGTTGGAAGCGAGTCTTCCTATGAAATAATCTCTGCAAGAACTCACTCTCAAAAAAACAGATTAAGATCTCCTGCAGAAGGGAGCTTGGGTAAAAATGTGGGTTCTGTAAATGGTCCCAGGCTTTTTTGAACCCAGTGAGGTTAGGCTGATTAACACCAGCTAAAAAATATGGCCATAGGTATTAATTGAAAGACTAACTTTGTTCCATTTCCTCAAAATTCATCGAATGCTTCTCTGCTGTGCTCCTGCAGAGTTTGCAGCAGCAGTGCTGTCTCACGGGAAGGGAGTAGCTTTCCATGTGCAACCTTCCACAGGAACTCTGAAAGCCTTCCAGCAGCTAACCCTAGAAATAACAGCTTACAACAACATGTGGGGAGAGTACCGGGATGATCTGGTCGTTAAGGTACGCAGGGCCTCGGCTTTAAGGGAAGCATTACTGTGGCAGAGCTTACACCAGTTGTGTTTCCCCAGATTCCTTTCTGTTAAAAATACTTCCTCAGTTTTTAGGACTTGTTTTTTTTTCTGTAAAAAAAATCAGGGTAGGTTTTACACTACCACTCCCTCTGACAATATGCAGGGAAGAATGGTTTGTTCTTACCACGCATGGTTTAGTTTTGGGGTAACGTGTTTATCCCTGGGGAGATTTTCATGTGCCTTTTGAAATGACTGGAGCAGTTTTAATTTATAAAATCTGTTTGGTAGCTGGCCAGTGCACTGCTCTGCTCTACCAGTACAATATATTGTGTTGTATGGAAAAGATGCAGGGAAGCTGGTGACCAGATGAGTTATTGCATTCTCCTGCTGAGAAGAGCTTTCGTTAGCATGTGAATTAGATGCTGTCAAAAGAAAACAGTCAAAAATATTGGAAAATCCAATCAGTATTCAAAATGTAATTTTGTAACCCAGAGAAATAAAGTTTTATCTTGACCTTAATAACAAACATTTGTTTTTAATAGGTGGGAGACCTGCAACCTAAACTAATTCCTATGCAAATGACTGTGAAAGGCTGTCCAATCTTCCTGCAGATGACAGGACCACAAACAGAGCAACCCATAATCAGGTACAGCACAAAAAACTGTCAGAGAAGTCAGAGAATTAAGTACCACTGGACTGTAGCCAACATACCTGCCCGTCCCCATCTCTTTGTGATACAATGAGAAGGTCAGCAAAGTGGCTGTCAAAGTAGAGTGTCTGCTCCTGCAACACAAACACATACAGTTTTCCTCCCTGCCTCTTCACCTGGACCAGGAGAAATGCAGCCCCGAGGTAAACAGAGGCAGGGGGAGGTTTAAACCCTCTCATGCAGCAAGTTGCATCTGCACATCTGGGGGAGGGTTGGTTTCTGGGCACCACAGCACCAGAGACTCAGCCAGCTGCTGTGCAGCATCACTGCTGCTCTCTGACCTGGGAGCAGTTAGCATCAGAATGGGTCATGCTGCAGCCAGGAGCATCTGCAGCCTGGTCCTGCCCCTGGAAATCTCAGACACAGGTCACTCCACTGCTCTGTAGCTGCTGCCAGAGTTTTTCACAAAAGCTGCCTTCACATCTTTACCCTGAAACACCAGAGACAACTAAGAAAAATGCAAAAAAGAGGCTGATTAAAGAAAGCAATATTGTATTTCACAGTACAGGCCCTGCTTTATCTGACCACCGCTCTTACCAGCTTGGCAGTGCAGCCAGACACATTTCCACTTTTAAACAAACCTTTAATGATTTTGGACGTTGACTTTTCTTTTCTGCACGTGCTGACAGCAAGGTTCCCCCCTCAGGTTTGGCACTCATGTCTCAGGAGGGTCTCCTGTCCATCGGAGGGTCCAGCTCAACAATCCCACCCCCTTTGGTAAGAGTGACTTTTGTACAGCAGCCATCGACGCTTGCATTGTGCTCCTGGTGAGGATAAAACCAGGAGAAACCATAAACATGTTAATTAACAGGCTTGTTTCCTAATCAAGATAGGCTTTACAAAACCAATAATAGTATAGAAGCAGGTAGGCTCCAGCCAGGGCCCCATAAAATAGATGTCATTGACTCTGTGTTGAAACTGCACATCCTCTCCTAACTTGGCTGGGGTTTCCCTCGTCGAAATTATGGTTTCCTAATCAAGATAGGCTTTACAAAACCAATAATAGTATAGAAGCAGGTAGGCTCCAGCCAGGGTCCCATGAAATAGATGTCATTGACTCTGTTGAAACTGCACATCCTATCCTGACTTGGCTGGGGTTTCACTCGTCAAAATTATGGGAATTTAGGATTTTCCATCCTGTTTTTATAAGCCTTTAGTCCTGGTCAATCAGATGTGTTACCTGCTTCTTTGTGGCATCATCTGGCTCTTCTGTGTTACAGTTCTTTTTATCTCTTGAGTGAGATTTGAAGCTCTTCAGAGCAAAGGTCAAACAATTTTTTTTTTCCTGAATGCCACCAAATACACTTGCTTCACAAATGAATTACTTGTTATTTATTTTAATGTTATTAAAAGTATAGTTTAGGACTTAGGAAGTGGCCAAGCTATAAGAGCATAGCACACACAGTCTTAACTCAGTTTAGTTTACAGCAAACATGGAAAGGTTAAGAGGTGCTTTAATAGCAGCCCAGTTGCTAGGCACAGATGTGAGACTTGATATTCTGCTTCTCTGGTACCAACTAAGCCACGGGTCTTCTCAGTGACCAGGACTAATTGTCCTTTCTCCTTTTCAATTCAGACATCCGCCTGGACTTGGAAATTTATAACCAAGAGGAAGATGATAACAAGCTGGTGGACCTGCTGATGCTCTTTGGAGACCCTTTTCCTCCTCAGGGCATGGCTGCAAACGAGACCACATCCATTGGTGGCAGCTCGGCGTCAGGGGTCGTGTCAGAGCTGGATCCAGCTGCCCTTCCCTGTGGGAGCACTTGTCCAGCTTCCCAAACCACGGATGAGGTCAGCTGTTGGTCTGGGTTTGTGCTGCTGCTGAGATACATGATGGGTTTCTTGGCATGGGAGGCTGAAAACAATAACACACGATGTAACTTGTAGCTAAGAGCTGGGTTGTTAGAGGGGACATCAGCTCCTCTCTGCTGGTATCAGGGATGAGCTTCCAGAATGAGCTATAAGCACACAGCTCTGCAGCTTCTCCTTCTCTTAAAACTGTTAAAGAAGCTGATGAGATACTTTAAAAAATACTGTCATTGGAAAACTAATGATATTTTCACATGGAAGTGTTACCATAACTAAAACTCCTTACTT
Source organism: Merops nubicus (assembly GCF_000691845.1). Classification (NCBI taxonomy): domain Eukaryota; kingdom Metazoa; phylum Chordata; class Aves; order Coraciiformes; family Meropidae; genus Merops; species Merops nubicus. The sequence continues at coordinate 21,616 of NW_008621136.1, read as the reverse complement.
TGGGCCTGCTTTTCTCATGGGTGCTTTATGGTGTCAATGTGTGCCAGAGGCAGGGACCTGAATCTCACCTGTGAGTTCAAACTGCAGCTCATGATCTGGAGGTAATTATCCCAGGGCTAGGGCTAGATTGGTTCTGTTCCTCTGGTAACATCTATCACACATGAAGTTTGACTATAGTATGGCAATTTTGGGAAGGGCTGGGAGCGACAGGGAGAAGGTTCCGTGCAGGATATGTAAAGTTCTCTGGCAAAAACTTTACAGAAAAGAGAGTAAAAGCACATTTTCTCTGCTTCAGCTCAGACGGCAAGAGTTGTTTGGAATCCACCTCTGACCTTTCTTGTGGAACAGGGGAACATTATCACCTAGAGTGCTGGTGTGTCAGGGCTGAGGGCTTCTCGTGGTAGAACAGGACCCAAGCATGCACGTGTTCCAAGGAGTTCAGGAGCAGCTTCAGGACAGCAAACCTATGCATGAAAAACTGTACAGGGCACATCCACGTGTCCAGCTTTTGTGCCAGAAATAAGGAAGCTGGAGCTGGCCACACTTGCTGACTAGCACAGCAGTTCCCTGTGCACTTCACTTGTATTCCTCCTCGTTTTAACCATTTACCCTCCAGGTTTAACCACTCCCCACCCTTGTCTCCCTGCAGCCTTCAGACTCTGGCAGTGAGGAGAAGGAAATTGGCACTCAAGAACCTCCAGTACAGAAAATTGTCTCTGTACTCATACGACCTCATGAAGGGGTTCCTGCAGACGACCCCTACTCCATTACTCCAAGGCAGATAGTAAGATTTTACATTTTCTTTAGGCTTAGATATAGCATATTTTATGCAGGATGGAGGAGACAGAGCAGGTAGTAGCTTTGGTTTGAAGTAGAGACTACCAAACAGTGAAACACCAGACTGGGAGGCTTTGGGATATTGGTGATGACCATGAGAAGGTTTTGAAAATTTAACAGAAAAACGAGTGTCCTACCTCCATTTAAACAGGTAACTGACGACTGGAATTAAGTGTCACTTGTACTAGGCTCCCTAGGGTGACATCTCTGCTCTTGCCACTGGGGTTGTCGTGGTGAAATGTGTGCCATTAGGTGGGAGGCATCCAGCCTGGTGTCTTGGAAGCATGTTCTTCAGCCAGGGTTGATTTGCTAAGCAGATGTGGCAGAGCTGGGAAGCAGGCTGCTGGGAGAGGGGTGACTCTGCAGACAGCTCTTGGATAAACTGTTGTAAGCCACAGCACTTCAAAAGTAACTGGTGCAAACAGAGACCACAGCATCACAATTCCCTAGCAATAAGACAAAGACAGCACTGGAAATATCTAATTATGAGTGACAGAGTTGCCCCAGACATCTACTATGGCTCCAGAAGGAGCTTATTAGCTCTGCTCTGGCCCTGCCAGACCTCAGGCAGAGCTTTCTGATGCTCCCCACCCCTCTGAGCAGGGAAACACAGTGCAAAGGAGACCTGAGCTAGTTTTGCTTCTGCTGAACATAGGTCCAGCACGACCAAACATCTCCCTGTGTGAGCACATGCATCATAGAATCATTTAGCTTGGAAAAGTTCTTTAAGCTCATCAAGTCCAACCGTAAATGAAATGGAGGAGTTTGTGTCAGGACAGCACTAGCCTGAAAACAGCACATGCCACATGGCCTCTGAGCTTATAAATTTGACTAGGTGTGACTTGAGAAGGGAGATGGCAAAGGGTTTTCTGCAGCAACAGCAGGGTTTAATCATAACCTGCATAATGCACCTAAAAAAGAACAGAATCTATTCAACCTGTAAATCCCTGAATATTCACTGCAGTGCATTCTAATGCATTCAATTGCATTCCCTCCTGTCCTCAGAAAAATGGCCAAGAGTAAACTGAACTGTAAAATACTCTGATTTCACACCTGTAACTCTTCACAAAAATATTTCTTCCATCTGTGAGTGCTGTTAGTTGTGGGAGAGCCGTCTGGGTTAGCCATGTACAAGTGGGCAGAACTGGGTGTATTTAAAAACAAACAGGTTTGTGCTTATGTGTGTGCACTTGAGAGAGTTGCTCTGGGACTGTGCTCAAACCCTGTTGATGCCAAAGAGCAGCTACGCCGATATTTGCAGCTGAAATCATTGTCATTTTGTTGTCACGTGTCGTCATTTTAGTAGCCTGAGCGTAGCCCATCCCCAGGAGATCTCACGCTGCTTGTGCATCTGGTTCTAGCAGCTGAGTGCTGAGGGTGCTTGTGCAATCCCAGGCAGCTGCTGAGCTGTTGTCTCTCTGCTGCAGGTGGTTCCAGGAGGTGGCAGCAGCTCCGTTTGCATCTCCTTCACCCCCGGCGTCCTCCCGGAGCCGCTGGCTGAAGCGCGGTGTGAAGGGCATGTGCTGGGTTTCATGAGCCTGGACGACGAGGTAAATGCCTCTGGCAGCGAGGCCAAAGGTGACTAGGAAATAACTGTCCCCCTTCCTGTAGTTCACGTGGCCAGCCTGTGTCAACAGTCCTGTCCCTGCTGCCCTGGACATCCTCCCCGACCCAGGGTTGTTCATTTGTTTTGTTTGTCCTCTAGCCAGAAGCATCCTGGGGTGGGAGTGTCACCACCTTCATGCTGTGCCTGGGGTGGTGGACCCCAGCTGAGAGCCCAGGGGTTGAACCACCCTCACATGGGGTTTGATGGGTCACAGGAGTTAATGGGGCTGAGACTCAGCACTGCTGAGTTCTGCTCCTGGCCCTGGGGCCCCCTTCCCCATCTGTGAATGTGGAGAGCAGCTCTCCTCTGGGAAACGTCCTCCTCAGCACCACGAGTGCAGCTCACAGGCTGACGTGAGGCCTCAGTGGTGGTTCATGAATTGCTCTGTGACTGCCTGACGTGAAGCATTGCAGAGGTGCAAGGTGTGAGGACTGAATAATAGCACATTTAATAAAATTAAACACCCCTAACAGCCCCAGTTCCTGGAGGAAGAGGCATCTGCAGCCATGTTACCCACAGCCATTCAGAGCTGAACCACTGCTGAGCTGCTGTTCCTCTCATGTTGCCACCACATCTTAGAAACATTGTCAAGCAGAATCCCATTTTGGCCAATAACCTCTCGGGCTAAAAGCAGGGGTTTGGGTTTTGGGGCTATCATTTTATACATCACTTCTGTTTGCATTTTGTTGCCAGCTTGCAAGGATGGTGCCCAACAAGGTGCATCGCAGACAGGGCTACGAAGCTCCACCCTTACGAGTGGACCTGGAGGGTTCTGTAGGACGTGCTCTGTAAGTGCCATCACCCTGAGCCAGGACACGGCCTGGAGGGCAGGGCTCTGACCAGCTCTGCTCCTCTGCACTCAGGTTACAAGTAGCCACGGACCATGACAGAGGAATGGTGTTTTATTCAACGGCGAGTGATCTCCTAGCAGATCAGCCTCTGCTGGGGGTGAGTGCTTCACATCCTGGTGTCTTTGGCTGGTTTGTATGCTGTGCCACTGCAACAATTCAGAGCTGTATGCACAGGGTTTCTAAAAAGCATCTTGAACCCCAGTAGCCCCATGTTGCAGTTTTCTACCTTGCCTGTAACAAGATAGGTAAAACAAAAGGGCTGAGTACACAATACCCAGGAATAAGCAAAGCTGAGCTCAGACAATGACTATTTTGTATGTCTTTTTCTTTCTTTGCAGAGGAAAATAAATAAGTAGAAAAATAAATAGCTATTTTTAGGACATAAAAGTCTGATAGCAGAATGAGTCACTTAGAGCAGCCTGCTCAGTTCCTATGACCCCTGACATTCAAAGATTTTTAAACTTTATTACATTATTTGTATTCTCTTTTTTAGTAATGAAAAACGTTTGAAAAGCACAAGCAGGAAATAGTGATTTCCTTTGGGGTGAAGCCCTTCAGATCCCCACTGGTGTTGAATGACCAGACAGACCAGTGCAAACCTCTCAAGGGAGCTAAAACTAACCAGATTTGACTCATCTCTCCATCAGGTTTTGACAGATTCGGTCATGACTCAGAGTTTGAAACTCACCAATTGCACTAAGGTTCCTCTGTACTTCAGGCTCCTTCTGTCTACGCCCTTCAGCCTGTCCAGCACAGATCCCAAAAAGAGCACCAAAACATCCCACAGCAAGGAGGAAAAAGAGCAGCGACCGCAGCTTGTACTTTATCCACAGCAAAACATGCTGGTAGGCTCAGAAATAATAATCCTGTGCCAGAGTAGATGGGTTAGTAATTGGTGTGTTAGCATGGCCCAGATGAACCACAAGAAAAACACAACCCGTACAGGATCTCCCAGTTTCAGGGGAAGCAGTGGTGTATTAGCAATGCTAATGACTGCAGTTTTTCCTGCTATGTTGTGGATACAGAATATTTTTGTACAGTGGCCCTGAAGTGCTTTTTTCCTCAGGTCTGACCTGCTGCAAACTCCTGCAGAAAACCCTGTGGCTTTTAGAGCTCACCAAAAGCAATAGCCATATAAATGCTGGACAAATTAAAAGATTTCCAAAGACTGCAGTCCCTCCTTCCCTTAAGTGAGACGCAGCAGTGCCAACACAGAAAAATGTGGTTTGTTTTGGGACATTAAGGAAAACAAAGTCCCAGAGTCAAGAATTAGCTGGGGTGCAAAGAATGAGGAGCAGCTGCATTTTTGCAGTGTACTGCTCATTTTTTGGTGTTCATTTGGACATAGACACGGGTGTCTTAATTCTGCATATGTGGGAAGAAAGGTTGATGTTGTCTAAGCCAGTTTTGGGACTATGATATTTGTAACCTCAGGAATTTAGAGCCTTTGTCTAGCTAGAGAGTGTTTGTCCTCTGTGGCTCAGGAATGAGCTGTTCACCTTTCCACTCCATTGCTGTGTGCTGCATTGATAGGAAGTAGCTGTGTTTTTTTCTTTAATTATGCTGCTCTGTGCCCGTGGGAATTTGGTTGCTGGCATGACACCTTTTGGGTTCCAGTGGGAAAATGTGCTCCTGGGCCTTGGAGCTGTGTTTATTTTGGATTTCCTGCACACGCTGTCTTCTTATGTGCTGGTCATGTGAGTTCCCCTTCCCACAGGTGAAAGTGTCATTCCACACAACTCTGGAGTTGCTTAGGCATCAGCATTTGCCAGATGCCCAGCTGCTTCCTGGATACCAAGTGCTCCAGTTTGAGAATGGAGAGAGAAAGCTGAAGTTCAACCAAAATCTGGTCATTGAACATAGCAATGGGACTAGCCAGGTAAGATCAGAGCAGGTCCCTGGGCCCCGAGGGAGGGCTGTGTTTTATCACTTCCATTCAGAGTTGGGGTGCTTTAGGACCTACTCTGGGGTACAGCCACCTCTAGAGCAGATGGTGTCATCTGGCTTTGCAAAAGGAGATGGCTCTGCTGAGGCTGCAGGTGACTCTCAGGTGGACAGAGAGGCTTTGGGTCATCACCCTGGTGCTCGTGGCCCAGCTCATTGCACAGCAGGATGGCTCAAAGGGCAGCAGGCCCAGTGTGGCTCTCAGTGTCCCTCCAAGGGACAGGGTCAGCAGCATCTCCGTGGACACGCCAGTGGCTGAGTCACCCAAATTGCCTCCTGCAGGGCCTGAGGGCTTCTTCAGCCTCCCAGTGCAGCTCCTGTGGTGCAGTCCCAGCCCACACACGTTTAACAGCCCATCTCCTCCAGATGGGAAGTCGTAACCCACCCCCACCAAGTCTCCTGCACCTCCCCTACACTGCAGGCAGTGATTTTTTTCATACCAGGTATTTCTGGGACGGACCTGTGTGGGGCCCAAGCACCACATCCAGGATACAATCAGTTTAGTAATAATCTTGGGCAATCTGCACAGATGGAGTGAGTCACAGCAGGCCATACACAGCCCCAAGGGAGCACCAGATGCTGTAATGTCTGCGTGGCCACAGAAAACCCCAGTAACAATTGGGAACGTTCACGCCGTGTTACTTCATTAGGACCAGTGTCTGGTTTGAAAACCTCTCCCAAAACAGTACAAGCAACAACTTGATTCACTCCAAGCTTAGAGTGGGGAATTGACTCTATTACAAAAGAACAACTACCCCATGCAGTGCTCGAGGTTAAGAATGATCCAGCTGTAGCAGATATTATCAAGCTCCACAGAAATGCTGTGAGTTTTTCCTCTCCCCTCTGTCCTGCAGCTGGTCCCAGTGACTGCATACCTCACTGTCCCAGTTCTGGAGCTCTCCTGCCACACGATTGATTTCAAGACCTGCTTTGTTGCACAGACCAGGACTGAACATGTCTTCCTGTGTAACAGGAGTGGCTGCAGGAGTTACTGGACTGCTTTGCTGGGTATTCTGGTTTTGCTCTTGGATTTCCTTGGTATAGTTTCACTGTTGAGGGGGTTTGTTTAGTAAGACTGCAGGCACTCACTCGGTATATAGCCAATACATGATGATACTGGCTGCAAACATAGCAGGTCTGCTTCTGTTCTCAATTACATGGGTTTTTCCTTGTGTTTTTATTTCTTCCCTTTCTTTGGACATCAGTGTGTTTCTACTGATTCCAGAACTTGCTCCAGCTTTAACCAAAACACTGAATCACAACCCTCACAAGCAGTGGACATGCTTTGCTCATCTGTAATACAATCCTAGGAGGCAACAAGAAGCAGCAGCTCCTCCTGAGCTCGGTTTGAGCTTGTGCCTAATGGTGTTCCCAACAGATGGGCTTCAAAGGAAAGATCAGGGCCTTATTATTTTGATGTGGAGGCACTGATGACTCCCCTGGATTAGAAAAAACAAAGTGGACATGCACATCCAACAGTGCAAGACACGTTGGGTTGATGCCACCCACCACACAACCCTGCACAAAGGGTCTTGTGTGGCTTTGTTTGACATCTGCCCCCTGCACTGCAGGTGACCAGGAAACGTCCAACGACCCAGCAGGATTTTCTGTCTCTCCTACCAATGGCGTTTTGGAGGCACGTGAAGGGGAAGCACCTACCAGAGAGATGCTGCAGATCAGCTTTACTGCCAGGTACCAATAACAGGGTGAGCTCTTGCTGCTACACCCCATCAACACACACCAGGCTTGCAGTGTGAGCAGTCACTGAAAGCAAAGAGCAGTTCTGCTCTGCTCCTGTGTCCTTGTTGCCAGGCTGCTCGTTTTGCTTCTAACACTCCCCAACCCTGGGCTTCCAGCTGGTGCTTCTTCCATGGAACCACGTTCCTGACTCTGCTCCCAGCCATACGACTTCTTCTGGACTTGGCACCCAGAATTTCAGCTTTTAGGTCTCCCCACTTGTAATCACACTGTTCCAGCAGCTGGCATAACACACTGCTGGATAAAGCCCCTTTCCTTAGGGCAACGTCTGCAACAGGAGACATGGCTCAGGCCTGGAATTCAGTGCAGAGGCTGATACAACAGTTGGGTCCTTCATGCATCCAGCACTTTGTTAGGACAGAGGGAGAAATGTCTCTGCAGGAGTTCAGAATTCCAGTAAAGGAGCTGTTTATCATGCAGGAAATAGTGTTTTACAATGAGTCTCAGGGATCCTTTATTACAGTTTGTGGCTTCTCTCTAAAATAAACTTTCTGAAGTCCTTTACTTCCCTACTAGGAGCACCTCCTGGTGAAGGAAATGGGGCAAAATGTTGTTCTGATGCTTTGATGCAATTTGTTGTACCCTTGCTCTGCCTCGTGCCCTGTTTAGTGTTAGTCTGTTGCTGTTTGATGAGAAAAAAAAGAAAAAAGGGTATTTTTGTTGCCTCTAGTCCAAAGGTTTTCTACACAGCAAAGATAACGTGAGCTGCAGGCAAGTGACAGCAGAGAGCATATGAAAATTACTTTCTTTGTCCTATAAACATCTAATATTGTTCTAATTATGTTTGTGGACACCTCATCATAACCTTTGTCAAGGTGAGGGATTAATTGTGACTGGCAGAGGTACTGACCCAAAGCCTTTAAATTGCTTTGCTCTAATTAAAGAGAGGCCACTCCTGTAAGAGAATTCTGCTTCCATTCCAAGTTATTTTCTTGGAAATTGCAGCAGAAAGTTTATCCCTGTGATTTCTGTGACCAGGGCTGACAGAGGAGTTTCAAGAAGCAAAGCAGGGCTGCCCCAAGTTCCTGTGGTAACCTCCATCTCCCTGAACACACTGCTCCACCCCTGGAGCTCCCGCAGCCTCGGCGGGGTGAAGCTGCCCCTGCTCTGAGCAGCGTGGTGGACCAGACACCCCCCAGGCTCCCGACTGCCCAAAGTTTGCTGGAGTGCTTCTGAACACGCCCGAAGCGTTTCTTTTGTCTGCCAAGGGCCGCCGATCAGCGGTGCCTGCAGTGCCTGGGAGCAGGAGCTGCTGCCTAGCACCAGCTGCTCTGCTCAGCTCCAGCAGCACTCCCAGCACAGCAGAGCTCGGCACCAGCGTGGCATTAATAAATAATCACATGCAGGGCGATTTTAATAATTCACCTCCCTAAACCAGCCATCTTCCTGCGGGGAATTTGCTATGAGAAGGAAAAAATAAAAGTCACCTGGCAGAAGAGGCTCTTGCCTCAGGCCTTTACACCAGCGTCTCAGCCACAGAGTCCCTCAGCTGGATGCTCCCAGGAGCTCTGGGGAGCATTAGCCTTAGGCAAACGATGCTGCCAGGCAGCACACAACTCTTGCTGAAGGCTTCCTGGTGTTCATTTGCAACCTGGGCTCCTCCCAGTGCCCCTTGTCTGAGGGGAGCTGGCAGAAACTCCTCTGTTCCAAGCTTTGTCTGTCACAGGGATGTGTTCACATCCATTCACAACCTGGGCTCCACCCAGTGCCCCTTGTCTTAGGGGAGCTGGCAGAAACTCCTCTGTTCCAAGCTTTGTCACAGGGATGAGTGTTCACACCCAGGCAGTGCAGGTATTTGCTCTGTTTGCTCCCAGACACTTGCCCCCAGCAGGGCTTCGTTTGATTTAACTAAAATGGAATTTGACAAGTAGGAAGATACTCAAGTTGTTCTTTCAAACGTGGAGTTAATAACTCAGTGTCTTTGGACCATTGTTTTCGAGCCTCCTGTATGTAGCTGAGGGACAGGACCCTGTGAAGTCAGATTGTCACCTGCAAACAGCACTTGGGACTGGGAGCAGCTCATGTCCTAGGGCACCATCTTCTCCTTTCTTCTCCTCCTCTCTAACTCGTCTGATCCTTCAACAGAGAACTGCATCTTGCTGTAGCTGAACTGTCTTTCTGCTCTGTGTTTAGGAGTGACACCGAGTATGAGACCATCATGACCATCACTGGACTGCTGGGAGAGAGGCCTTGCAAGCTCCACATCAGGGGACGAGGGACATACGATGGGAAGTACAAAGACCTGTCTTTAACCTCAGCAAGATGGGGACAAGTGTCAAGGTAATGGCCTGGATGCAGATGCTAAGCCTGTATTTTCACCTACTTCAGTTGTTTTCATATGGACTGGAATTTTAGAAGAATGAAATTTTAAGTTACAAGAAAAAAACCCACATGCTACTTTAAGGAAAAGAGTCATAATCTCATTTTGTGCTATTTTATTGCTGTGATAAGCTTACCATTACCCACAGAACCAGGCTCTGCCAAATAATCAGTTTTAAATTGCAAAGCAGCTATGGTAATATATCACAGTATGCCTCAAGTTACAACTAAAGACCTTCTGTACCTTCAAAAGCAGCTTTTGTTTTGCCTTGTTTATTAGTTTGACACTAAAATGGACATTGCCAGGTGATGAAAGCAAGAGCCAGTGCACAGGCCAGCATGCCCCGGGCCGTCCTCGTGGTGCCTTACACGAGAAGGGGAAGAGCCAACTTTCCCTGGACTCCCTGGAAAATGCCCAGCCCACATGTTTCATCATGCCTGGGTACTGAGAACATCCCCTTCAGCTACAGAGGGAGGAACCCTTCTTCCTTTTAATTCTTTCCCCCCACATGGTTCCCATTTACTCACACTTCTCTTTAAATATTTTTAGTATTACTTTAGCTAAAGGTCACTGAAATTCCCACTTCTGAGCCTGTTAAGTTTTCCATTTCCATCATATAAAAGGTTTTTGTTAAAGGCAGTGTGTGTGGGGAGGAGGGGGCTGCAATCCAGGCTGGAGGAGAAGAGGAGAGGCACCAGAGCTGCCTTCTGCCCAGATTAAAGCAGACTGGTCCAAGCAGTGAGAACACACATTCCACACAGCAGCCACTGAGGGAAAGGAGGACCCCTGAGGATGCTGATGCCTCTCTGCTCCCTCTACCTAATTCCATCTTCTCGCTCTGAAATCCAGGATGTGTGACTGCTGGGTGAGCACAGCACAGGAATGTGAGAATAGCAAATCGTTCTAATAGCTCTAACTAATCACAAAAAGAAAACAAAAGGATTGCAAGAACCCAGTTGTATTAAGTGCAAAGACAAGAGCCAGGACAGAGAACTTCAGCCTGTGTTACAAATTTAAACTTTTCTAACGTGTCAAAGGCTCTGAGTACATTTCCTTCCAAACTGTCAGCTCTGAGTTTGTGATCTTCCTGCCTCTGGTGCTGGCAGTAAGAGTGATGCTGAACTGGTTTAGGTTGGGTAAGTGAATATGGTCAGCATAAGCTTGTCCTCTAAGTTAGTCACCAGCTGATCATTAAGAGAAGTCTTGTAAAAGGTGGAATGGCCACTTCCAAATTCCTGCCTTCTGGAAAGCCAGCACAACCTTTGTGTTGAGGCATGTCCTGTGTCAATCCCATTCTAGTCCCTCTGCTTTCCCCCACGGGAGGTTTCAGAGCAGCTGGGTTAAAAGCAGAGAGCTACAGCACATCCTCCAGCACAGGGACGATTTAAGGCACAGCCAGGACAGACAGGGCTGTGAAGGGAACGAGGGTGAGTTCTGCACTGCTTCCAGAACAAGCTCTGCAAGATGGCAGTGTCTTAAAACCCTGGAAAAGAAGCCTTCTCATGTTCACTGCTGGTTTTGTTTGGAGAGACTCTTTTAGGCCATCTGTCATACAGAAACACTGAACCATGAACTACTTCTCTCTGATAGTATTCACAGAATAAAGAGATCAATTAAATTAGAAATATTCACTCATAATCACCACACAAGGGCCTGTAGTTGAACTTCAGCTGAACTGATTTCTCATGTCAGGATGCTTTTTAACTCTGAAGCAAATGGCAGTTTTTTATTTCCCCTCCTGGTTAGTAGATCTGTATGATTTATTCTGCTTCTCAATTTGTGCTGAAAATTTGTAGATCTAGTAACAGACCCCTGAATCCACTTGATTTCACAGTGCAAATCATTTGCTGTTACCACAGCTGTTGAGCTGTCACACCACCAGAGTTTAGTTCCCTGGGTACTCAAACACTGCTGCAGCACCCATGCCAGTCCCAATGCACATCGACACCACACCGTAGGCTCTGAAAGCAAAGGACACATGGAACTGGTATCAGGTTCAGATCATCAGGGGGAAAAAGGAATACGATAAATTTGAGCTGCTCTCCTGTGGCAGCAAGAGGTTCTAGCTCTGGAGCAGGGCCTGGTGCTCTGGAGTACTTGCAGGGTGCTGTTTGCAGAGCACATGGACGTGTTCTCTGCCTGCTCCCTGGAGAGGAGCAGCAAGCCAGAAGTGAGCTCCTCAGCCACCTGCCTCGGCCGACCTAGCAGTGAGGCTGAGCTAGAGGAACTGCTTTGATTCAGATGGGGTGAGGGATAAACTCCTCCTGCCTCCTACTGCTGCCCTTCACATGGATTTGCTACAGAAAACTCAAGGCAAATTTGGATACTCAGATGATGAGCAGTAAGGTTTGTGGAAAGCCTGATTGCAGAGTAAATTCTGCTGCTTCAGTTTAAGGTGGTTTAATGGTTTTGCCCAATCTGCTTCCATTTAACAGCTCGCCATCACAGCTACCCTCCCCTGGAGGCCTGGGGACAGCTCAGCTGCATGTGCCAGCCCCAGAGGGAGCAGGGGCAGAGCCAGCAGCAGCTATGGGGTCCCTTCCAGCTCAACCCAGACAGATGGTCGGCGATGAGCCCCAGTTACAGACACAGACCTGAGGCTCTGAGGGTCAGTGGGGTTCCTCAGCACTCACCTCTTCCCTCTGCGCTTCAGCTCATTGAGCAAGGTGACCACCTGCCGAGTGCCAGTGCAGCCCAGCGGGTGCCCCAGCGCGATGGCTCCTCCCAGGGGGTTGACCTTCTCCATGGGAATGCCCAGCTTCTCAACACAGTACACGGCCTGGGAAGACAGAGGGAACAGTTCCATGGAGCTGCTCCAAGGCTCCAAATTCCATGTTGGTTGGTTTCGTTTGGGGTTTGGTTTTGTTAGTATTAAGCAGGGCGTTGTTTATACAGCTTATTTGTCTTTGAAGGAAAGGGAAAAGAGTCAGCACATGTTACTAACATTTGGCTGCAGATGTAATATGTGGAACAAGTTCAAATCTTAACTCAGAGACAAGCTAAAACATACTCAGCTACCAAGAAATGCAGCAATCTGAACAGGCTGATCACTCACCTGGCTTGCAAAGGCTTCATTAATTTCATATATATCAATATCATTCAGAGTCAGACCTATGGTTCAGAAAAGTCAGGTTTTAAAAGGAGACATTTTTGCCTTCTATCAAAGAGAATAATTCACTCACGAGACTCTCACTGTGAATTCTATTTCTACTCCACTAATAACAAAACGAGGGGGACCTTGGCTCCACATGAGGTATCTACACTTTTACACATGTTCATGTACAACAGTGTCTAAAAAACACAAAACATCACAGTCCATGGTATTGTCACTATGTTTTCCTTAATTAGATGTGATTTCATTACAGAGAGATTAAAGATTGAGAGCTATTTTGAGACTGAAAGATAAAACTACAGGTGAGCATCCAACCATAGCAATGATAAGTGGAGACCACACTAACCATGAGCCATTAAAGCTATTTAACCCCATGAGCACGACAGGAACCCTGAGGAAAGCCTGTTCCTCTGGCCAGATGTCCAAATTATGGGGGGAAAAAGCCCCAAACCCAAACACCACACTCCTGCATGCTGGTCATATTAAGGAAAACAGCACTAAGTGAAAAGTAAATCACTGGCTACACGTGGTTGAGATTGTACCAGGCCTTAACCCTGAGCTTCTCAGAAGTGAACGGACGGCTGTGTATGCACGAGTACCAGTGAACAGCACTACAACACTGCGAGGCAGGATCTCTTTTCAGGTTTTCAGGTTCACTCCTCCTGTGGCTGACAGCTGCATGAGCCTGAATAGTATAATCTCTAATCCCAGTCCACAGAACGTGCTGCCTAGTGCAAAGGAGGGACACAGCTCCTACCTGCCTTCTCCACGGCCGCGGGGATGGCGTAGGCGGGCCCGATGCCCATGACGGCGGGGGGGACGCCCACCACGGCGAAGGACCTGAGCACCCCCAGGACTGGCAGCCCCAGCTGTGCTGCCTTCGAGCGCCTGGCCAGCAGAACAGCAGCTGCTCCATCGCTGACCTGGCTGGCATTGCCTGTTGGAGGAGAGCTGTTAACGTCGGCCTGGCCTGAGCACGGCCTGTTCCGAGGCAGGTGGCTGCAGCACCACCAGGCGCTGGACAGCAGAGCTGACCTGCTGTAGTGCTACCGTCCTCTTTGAAGGCAGGCTTCAGCTTTGCCAAGCCCTCCATGGTCGTGGAGGGCCTGATCCCTTCATCTTGGTGCACAGTGATTGTCTTTTGGTTGCCCTGATCGTCTAGAACAGTGGTCTTCACTGGAACAATCTCAGTTTTAAACAGTCCCATCTGCTGAGCTTTTGCTGCTCTGTTAAAAAAAAAGAGTACGAAAGGTTAGGCGATTCTGGTCACAGGAAACAGATCACTAACATTGTGGGCATTCTCCCAAACCCAGGTCACAGGACCACAGCCTTCTGAGCAAGATCCCCCTCCTGTTCCCATCAACACCTCTGCGACTGACTGGCCACCGCCAGCCCACAGCATGAAGTTGTACCTGTCCAGAGGCACAGTCACATCACAACAGCACAGGACCAAAAATGCATCCTGCTGTTCAAACATCAGTGCTTTTTGAAACAGGGCCAGTTAGCTAAACCAGCCCATCATGCTCAGAATTTCTGACATGTTAAGGAATGGCTGAAACTTCACTCATTCCTGGTTTGGTCCTACCAAAGACGAGCTGAGCTCTAGACCACAGAGTTCAGGTATAACCTTCTGGCTTTCATACAAGACATTTGGTTCTGGAG